>NC_048602.1:16144463-16210231 GCF_003668045.3 Cricetulus griseus | reverse complement strand
GCCGCCACCAACGCCTGGCAATATAAAATATTTGTAAGTTTATGCTCAGCTTTAATATTTAATACTTATGTATGAACGCATTAACCTTTCTATTGTATGATCATACTGCTTATTAGTGTATTATAGAAGTCAATCATGAGACTAATGAGACATCCCCAATGTCTTAATGTCATTTCTTCATACCTAGTTCTCTGAAAACCCACAGGTGCCAGAAAGCGCAAGACAGAAATAAAGTAGTTCAGAGATTCTATTCTGGCCTGGACAGACAACAATATAACATATCCTCAGAAAAGAAAATCAGTTTTTATCTTGTTGTAGAACTCAATGTGCACTGCTTTTCTTCATCTGTAGTACATTGCAGTTTATTTACAAGGAATGGGAATGGTATTTATATTCGTATCTATATTCTATTTCAGTGACACTGCCCTCAGTATCATATAGTGGAGCTGTCATTCACATCCCATACCATATATACAGATATTTCCATAAAGAACCTTTCAGCTTCATGTGGGTCCCATTTCTTAAATGTGCGTCTTAGTACCTGTGTTACACTTGTCCTCTTCAGAAAGTATTTTCCTGTATCTGTGAGTTCAAGCCTATTCCACATCATCTTTTCTGTGATATCAATGGTCATATTTTGTGATCCTTGATCCATTTGGAATTGACCTTTTTCAGGGTGGGAAATACAAATCTATGTCCATTCTTCTTCATGTAGCCATCAAGATTGGTCTCACCATGTATAAAAAAAGTGTTTTTTCTTCCATTTTGTCCTCTGCAGTAAAAGCATAGTTGTTTATTTTGAGATAAGGGAATAAGAACTCATTGCACATGCAAAGCCTTCAAAGAGGTAGATGTAGTGTTGTCGTCCATGTGATGGACTGTGTATTCTTTCTCTTTCAGTTTGGGCAATAAAATGTCCACACCCAGAGGTAAATTCCTTTTAATATTTACAATGGATAATTACATGTAAATGAAAGTCCATACATTGACTGAATATCTCATTTCAAAATCCATTCAGCTGAGGGATTATTCTCCCCCAATCTGCAAACCTGAGTCTGAAACACAGCAACTTCTTGCAGGTAAATTTCATAAGTCACCTTCTTCTGATCAATGCATTTTAATATATTTCTAATGCATATGGTCTTTCAGATGCAAATTATAAATTTATAACGGTGACAATAGATTTTGACATCAATGTTCTCCCACTAGTGGCATATATCGCAAATATGTTCACAAGGACTATATGGATTATTTGTTTTATGGATTATTTGAATACTCATCTTCAATCACCTTAACTTTTCAAATGGGCAATCTGCTTATTTTAGTAAGTTGCAGATACCACTCATGAGACTAATGAGACTTCCCCAAAGACTGAACCAGATTTCTGGATACACACCTTCAGCAAAGCTACCAGAAAGGAAAAGGCAGACATTAATTTTGCTCAGAGATGCTATTCTGGATGGACAAACAGCAGTACACCACATCTTCACAAGAGAAAATCAATGTTTGTGTTGTGTTTAACTCACGGTGCACTGCTTTTCTTTGTCTGTAGTACATTGTAGTAGTTTATTGACAAAGAATAGGAACATGAGTTTTAAATCATATCTATAATCTATATCAATAAATGAGGACACAGTATCACATGACAGAGAAAGCCCTGATAATACCAACAATTATATACATATGTTGCTTGCTTTACATCTTCTCATTCCTGTAAACTATTGTCTGAAAATCTATCTGCATCAGAACAGGCCTTATGTCAGTGAAGAAACCATGTGTGGAATATCTTGCTTTCAACACCTGAAGTCAAAACCTATGAGGATCTGACAAAGTAATGAAAGGAAAACAAAACAAAAACAAATGAGATCAGCTGAACTAAGGATGAGCCTAAATATATTTCCTCCATATGAAAGGGAAAAATGGACACAGCTGCCACAAAGTGAGTTCCAGCTGAAGGGACAAAGGAGACCTTAAGCATTATCTTGACCTAGGGTAACCACAAGGACACCAAAAACCATTTTTCTTGGAAAAAATAAGATGTGCATTACAGAATGGTTCCATATATTACAATGAGTCATAAAACTGAAGCTGGTCAACATAGATCTTAAGTATGCTATCATGTTAACAAAGAAATGTGTGGTAAATTAAGTGTAATTCTGAGGAAGTGACCAGTATGTTATTTAAAGTTATTGTAGCAAGGCAAGGCATGTTTACAGGATGGTTGTGTCATCTTCCCACATTATCTTCATATGTGGATGGAAGACTATGTATCATTTGTAAGTTTCCTGACAAATCATATAAAGCATGAATGATTTAAAACCAGGTAACAGCTAGTACCTATACAAGTGTTGATTTCTCTACAATTACAAGTTTTTTGGTAGGTAAATATATAACCTATGCTATGTGGTTAATAGAAATAATATGTAAAAATTTAAATTATTTCTCCTATTTTAATTGAGTATTATTTTGCCTAATTGATTTTATGGAAAAGATAAAGATGTTTCAGGAGAACTTAAAGAAGAAAAGAGGAGAAAACTTTTGATAATATTGAAGAAAATCAAGAATTTGTATGTAAAATTTAAATTTCTCATTTCCTGTTTTTTACTTCAATAATACTGTTATTGCTCTAAATGCTACATTTTAAGCCACCTTATACAATCAATACATTATAATTTAATATTAAAAGGAAAGCATTTATTTTCTTATTAACAAAATATTCTTAAAGTCTCATGACATGATGTGGAATAAGTATATGTCTGATAATTGGTACCCCAAACCAGAGAGTCTTCACCCAGCAACTGAGGGAAAGTGATAGAGAGCCCCGCAGACAAATATTTGGCCCGGCTTAGGGAACCCTGCTGAAGAAAGGGAGTAAGGATTGTAGGAGGCAGAGTGGTTAAGCACATCCGGAGAAAACCCATAGAATCAAATAACCTGGGCTCATAGAGCCTGAAGTGACATCCAGGGAACCTGCATGGGAACGATCCAGGCCCACTGCATATATATGACAGTTGGGTTGCTGTTCTTTCATGTGAAATCCTGAAAGTGATAGCAGGGTTTTCTCTAACTCTTTTTGCTAGTTTTCAGTAATGTAGTCCCCACACTTGGTTGCCTTGCCCATCCTTAAAACAAGGAGAGGTGCTTAGTCTTAGTGGAAATGGCTGTGCCAGGTTCTGTTCATATCATAGGAAGCCTGAACTTTGGGGAATACAAACTGAGGGGTATTGTGGGAATTACCAATGTGGAGTCAGGTAAAAATATAAGGGATTTCATTAGGGAAAAGCCTTGCTTACAGAGCAACCTAGGCAGCCAGCAGGGCAGCAGTAAGTACAGCAAGCCGAAGATGAAATGGAAGAAGGGCCACCAGCATGAGTTCCCCTCACGTAAACCTTCCCAACGTCAACTACGTCCTCGCAGTCGTGGTATGGCACACCTGTAGCCAGAGTGGTTACATGTCCCCTACAGTGGTGTGGGTTCAGGGAGAGGAGTAAAGTGGCAGACAGAAAATCTAAACAACTAACTTTAGTTCCTATTTGCAGTCAGTCACAATGTGGTTGAAGGTCCCCTTTTCTCATCACGTCACAGGATGATTTCAAGGTCTTTTTGAGGAAAGAATCTGATGTTATAATTCATTTAATAGACTATAAGAGAATGTTCACTTATAGAATGCTGCATTGTCACGAATATAAAACTAATACAAACATTTTCTCATTTCAAAGAAAATTAATTATTTAATTATCCACTCTACTCAGCAGACACATTTTTAGGAAGTGAGTAATGAGAAGAGTTCCCATAGATGCAAAGCACTATATATTTCCAATTTATCTGTTCCAAGAGACAACATAAGATTATTATGTTCACTGGAGCATTTGGACATTTTGAAAACATTTTAAAAATATTTTGAAGTTATAAAAACTTCCTTTAGTGAATGTTGACTACATTCACTAAATACTAAACCCTGGGTAGTACAGCTGAAGAGAGCAGCCAATAGCTTTCACAAAAGCCCTTTTTTATTTGTTTAATTAATTTATTTTTTATTTTATGTGCATTGGTGTTTTGCCACGGGTGTTGGCAGACAGTTGTGAGCTGTCATGTGGGTGCTGGGAATTGAACCTGGATCCTCTAGAATAGTAGTCATTGTTCTTAACCACGGAGCCATCTCTCCAGCCATATTTTTGTAATTGTAGTTAGACCAGTTTTAAATTGGAAACAAACTTCTTTTATATGTCAATCCTAGTTCACTCTCCCTCACAACCTCCCCTGGCTCCCACAGACCCCCTATCCCAACCACTTTCTGATGCCAGGGAGGGTGAGGCCTTCCATGGGGAATCAACAAAGTCTGTCATATTATGTGGAGCGATGCCTAGACTCTCCCACGTGTGTCTAGGCTGAGAGAGTATTGCTCTATGTGGAGTGGGCTTCCAAAGTTCATTTGTGTATTAGGAGTAAATAATGATCCACTACCAGAGGCCCCATAGACTGCCCTGGCCTCCTTACTGACACCTGGTTTCTCAGCAGTCTGTGGTCCATGAGCAACCCAATGTTCATGTCAGCTGTTTCTGTGGATTTCTCCAGCCTATTCTTGACCCCTTTGCTCATCACTCATCCCTCTCTGCAATTGGAATCCTGGAGTTCAGCTCAGTGTTTATCTGTGGGTGTCTGCTTTGGATTCTGCTTCCATCAGCCACAGAATGAAGGCTTTAGGATGCTATATAAGGTAGTCATCGATTTCATTATCAGAGAATGGCATTTAAGGTACCTCTTGAATATTGTTTTGATAAATAGTTGGTGCCATCTTTGTATGTCTCTGGACATTTCCCTAGTGCCATATTTCTCTTTAAACCTACAATGGCTCCCTCTATTGTGGTATCTCTTTCTTACTCTCCTCTATTCTTCCCCTAACTAAATGAATCTTCCTGATCTCTCATAAGCAATTGTGGCAATTGTAATGGGTAATGTTTCTCTGATTTCTTTCTCCAGGAATGTGTCTTCTGTATGTAGTAGGGCTACAGATTTTTTGAGTTACTCTCTTATCCTCCCACTTTCTGAACATGTTTATCATCTGTAGGAGTTCCCTGGTAGTGTTTGGGTCACTTATGTAGACTGTCATATCATCTGCAAATCGTGAAATTTTGACTTCTTCCTTTCCAAATTGTATTCCCTTGATCTACTTTTGTTGTCCTATTGCTGTAACTAGACCTTTAAGGACAATATTGAAGAGGTATGGAGAGAGTGGACAGCCTTGTCTTGTCCCTGATTTTAGAGAAATTACATTGTGTTTTTCTCCATTTAATTTGATGTTGGCTGTTGGCTAGCTCTATATTGTTTTTATTATGTTAAGGTATATTCCTGTTGTCCCTAATTTCTCCAAGACCTTTATCATGAATGGGTTTGGATTTTGTCAAAGGCTTTTTCAGAAACTAGTGAGATTATCATTTTGTTGTATTTTCCTCAGTCTGTTTATACTGTGGATTACATTGATGGATTTTTGTATGTTGAAGCTTCCTTACATCCCTTGGATGAATCCGACTTGATCATGAAGGATGATTTTTCTGATGTGTTCTTGATTTGATTTGCCTGTATTTTATTGAGTATTTTTGCATCAATGGTCATGAGGGATATTGGCCTGTAGTTCTCTTTCTTTGTTGTGTCTTTGTGTGGCTTGGGTATCAAGTTTATTGAAGCCTCATAAAAAGAGTTTGGCAATGAGCCTTCTGCTTCTATTGTGTGGAATAATTTGAGGAGAATTGGTGTTAGATGTTCCTTGAATTTCTGGTTGAATTCTGCAAAGAAACCATCTGGCCCTGGGCTTTTTTTTTGGGGGGGGAGACTTCTGATGACTGCTTCAAATTCATTAGGTGTTATAGGTCTGTTTAAGTTGCTTATCTTTGATTTAATTTTGCTAAGTGAAATGTCTAGAAAACTGTCCATTTCTTTTAGATTTTCAAATTTTAAGGGATATAGTATTTTGAACTATGACCTGATGATTTTCTGGATTTCCTCTGTGTCTGTTGTTATGTCCCCCTTTTCATTCCTGATTTTATTGATTTGCATGTTCACTTTCAGCTGTTTGATAAGTTTGGATAAAGGTTTGTCTATCTTGCTGATTTTCTTAAAGAACTAACTTTTCATTATATTGATTCTTTATATTGTTCTCCTAGTTTCCACTTTATTGATTTCAGCCCACAATTTGATTAATTCTTTGTGTTTGCTCCCCTGGGGTGTTTTGCTTCTTTGTGTTCTAAAGCTTTCAGTTGTGCTGTTAATTCTCAGGTGTGACTATTCTCCTGATTCTCCATGTGAGAACTTAGTGCTATGAAATTTCCTCTTAGCACTGATTTCATGGTGTCCCATAAGTTTGGGTATGTTGTGTCTGCATTCTCATTGAATTCTAGGAAATCTTTGATTTCTTTTTGTTTATTTCTTCCTCGACCCAGGAATTGTGCAATTGGGCATTACTTAATTTCCATGAGTTTTTGTGTTTTCTGCAATCGTGTTGTTGTTGAATTCTAACTTTAAAGCATGGTGGTCTGATAAGATATACATGGTTATTTTAATATTTTGTACCTGTTGAGGTGTGCTATGTTGCCAAATATATGGCAGACTTTAGAGAAGGTTCTATGTGGCGCTGAGAGGAAGATATATATATATATATATATATATATATATATATATATATATATCTTGTATTTGGATGGAATGTTCTATAGATATCTGTTAAGCCCAATTGTCTCATAATTTCTACTAGTTCCCTTGATTCTTTGTTAAGTTTCTGTCTGATGTTCCTGTCCAGGGGCGAGAGTCGGGTGTTGAAGTCTCCCACTATAAGTGAGTGTGGTTTTATGTGTGATTTGAGTTTTAGTAATGATTCTTTTACAAACAGGAATGGCTTTTGTATTAGGGGCATAAATGTTCAAAATTGAGACTTCATCCTGATGGATTCCTCCTGTGATGAGTAGGATGTGACATCCTTCATCTCTTTTGATTGATTTCAGTTTAAAGTCCAATTTGTTTGATAATAGGATTGCACACCCTACTTGTTTCTTGTGTTAATTTGTTTGGAAAATCTTTTCCCAACCTTTAATTCTTAGGTACTGTCTGTCTTGGAAGTTGAGGTGTGTTTCTTGTATGCATCAGAAGGATGGATTCTGTCTTTTTATCCATTCTGTTAACCTGTGCCTTTTTAAAGGTGAGTTAAGTCCATTAATATTTAGGGATATTAATGACCATTGGTTATTCATTCTTGTTTGTTTTGGATATGGTGGTGGTGGTGAAATTATTTGTGGGATTCAATCCCTTTTTTCTTTTGGCTGTTGTTTAAGTGGGATTCTTTATTGCCTATATTTTTCTGGTTGTAGTTAACTTCCCTGGCTTGCAGTTTTCCTTCAATAACTTTCTGTAGGGCTGGAAGGGTGGGTATGTGTTGTTTGAATCTTGTTTTGGCATGGAATACCTTGATTTCTCCATCTATATTGACTGAAAGATTTGCTGGGTATAGTAGTCTGGGCTAGCATCCGTGGTCTCTTAGTGTACATAGAATATCTTTCCAGGACCTTCTTGCTTTCAGAATTTCCATGGAAAGTTCAGGTGTGTTTCTGATAGCTTTGCCTTTATATGTTACTTGAACTTTTTATTTTGCTGCTCTTAATATATTTACTCTTTATTCTGTATTTTTGGGGTTTTGATTATTATGTGTTGGGGATATCTTTTTTTGGTTCAGTCTATTTGGTGTTCTGTAGGCTTCTTATAGTTTCATTGGCATGCCTTTCTTTTTTTTTTTTTGGTTTTTCCAGATAGGGTTTCTCTGTGGCTTTGGGGGCTGTCCTGGAACTAGCTCTTGAAGACCAGGCTGGTCTTGAACGTACAGAGATTCGGCTGCCTCTGCCTCCCAAGTGCTGGGATTAAAGGCATATGCCACCAATGCCTGGCTGGCATGTCTTTCTTTAGTTTGGGAAAGTTTTCTTCTATGATTTTTTTGAATATATTTTCTGTGCCTTTGAGTTGGATTTCTTCACCTTCTTCTATACCTATTATTCTTACATTTGTTCTTTTCACAGTATCCCATAATTCCTGCATATTTTGTGTTAGGGATTGTTGGACTTAACATTTTCTTTGGTTGATAAATCTATTTCTCCTAGTGTATGTTCAACTCCTGGCATTCTCTCTTCCATCTCTTGTAATCTATTGGTTATTCTTGCATCTGCAGTTCCTGATCATTTACCCAGCTTTTCTCTTTCCAGCATTCCCTCAGATTGTGCTTTCTTTATCGTCTCTACTTTGGTTTTTAGGCCTTGAATTGTTTCCTTGAGAAATTTGTTGATAGCTTGTATTTTTTGGTTTGTTTTTTCTTCCATTTTTTAAGGGATTTTCTCATGTCCTCTTTGAGGTCCTCTATCACTATCATGAAAATGTTTCTAACATCATTCTCTTCTGCTTCATCTGCATTGAGCTGTTCAGGTCTGGCTGGTGTATGGTTCCTAGTCTCTGGTGGTGTCATATTGGGTTTTCTGTTGTTGAATGTGCTTTTACATTGTCCTCTTCTCATCCTTTCTTCTGGTGGGTGTAGCAGGAGTCTCTTCCTCTCCTGGTGGGTATGGGACCAAGGTTCCCTTCTGGTAGACACAAACAGTTCCAATTATCTGATGTCTGTCCTCTTCTCGTGGATGGAGGTTGGGACTGTTACCAAGGCCTTGGCAGATTCTGGGTGTGTTGGATCCTGACATCTAGTTCTTATCTACTGAGAAGAACCCAGGTGTCAGGTTTGCCCAAGCAGGCCTGCAGAACCATAAATGGAAACCGTGCCTGGCCTACCTGGGCCGGTGGATGTAGGCGGGAATGGGCCAGTGGATGGAGGCAGAAATATTACCGAGGCCTTGGCAGTTTCTGGGTGTGTTGGATCCCACCGCCGAGTTCTGATCTGGCGAGCAGACCCCTGGCATCAGGTGTTCCCGAGCAGGGCTGCAGAACCAGACCTGGAAACAGCCCCTAGTATTCCAATGCCTCATGAAGTATAGGAAGATTTAACTACCAATGGAAGATTTGTCTTATGGATAACCAGTGTGTCATATATGGAGAGATATAGATATAGATATAGATATAGATATAGATATAGATATAGATATAGATATAGATATAGATATAGAGAGATATAGAGCTAAAAATACATACATAAATATGGATAGATAGATAGAAAGATAGATAGATAGATAGATAGATAGATAGATAGATAGATAGATAGATAGATGATAGATCTATAGGTTGATAAAGTTTGGATCACATTTCAACTGTTCAGAATCTTAGGAAACAAGGCAGAAGTGAGAAAGCTGGGAGCTGAAGAATGTAATTCACTTCAAACAATGGACATACATGGATGAAAATGGTGCAGTCTGTTTGAGGGTGAGAGAATAAGTACTTTAGAAAACAAATAGCCTGCTGTTGTCAATGTACTAAGAATATAGATGAGTTTCCACCACAAAGCTTTCATTCATAACATGAAAAGGTATTGCTTACCACCCTCCATGTTTTCCTCACCTACTAGAAATAGGATCCAGTTTAGAATTCAAGACCAAGTTGCCTTTTATGCTTAGGCTTCAGGTTAAATATTTAGAGTTTATGTAAGATTAGAGTTAGTTGGTAGAACAGTTGTCACTCTGCATATAGGCTTGTCATGAACATGAAGGAAATAGATCCTTATTAAACGGAAAATTCATGATGAGTGAAACTTGTGCTTTACAAAACATCTTTATTAGCAAACATGTTCAAGAAATACATATTATGAATGCTCTAACCAGCTTTTTACACTACATAATTTATAGAGCAGAAGAGATCACTCTGCATTTTAAATGGATTATTATCATCATAGAACTTGGACAATCCTGCCCTGCCACATGCCTGACGACTTCTCTGATCATCCACAGCCTGACAACTCAGACGAAAATCTGTCCCGTCTCTAATAATTGATCCAAGAAAGACCGCATGTTCATTTTATGTTTCAATATATTATAGTATTATAGTACATAAGATTCTGTGTCATTTATACATTTGTATTTGTTCTTTATGTTGGAGTATATTATACAACTATATTATCTTTTGTGTTTATTTCCATGTTTATCTTATGTTTTATTATGTTATATTATTAATATATTGTTATACTCAATGTTTGTATTATATTTTCCTTTATTCCCTTGATGTAAATAGTGTATATATGTATATATGCATACATGTTTATAAGGTTTGTTATATGATTTTTTGTTGAAGGCATTATTACTTTGAGTGTCCAATGTTATTAATTTAATTGAGTTATCAGTTCAAATTTGTTGGAGTCTGCTTGATTTCTGTAATTCCCTTTACCCCACCAGTTACTAATATAATAATATAAAACTTGAAGAGGGACATTGATCATTCAATCATAACTACTTTATGTAAATGAGCACTGCTTTAATTAAACTGCTGAATTGGAAAATGTTTCTGACTCATCATTTGCAGGCTGATATAAATTTAAATGCAGGAATTTTCTTTACAAAAACCCTGGTATAAATGAAAAATTTTATGTGATGTTTCAGTATTTGAGTTTTAGATGGCTAAGCATCAGAGGCAACAAATGATGGGAAGTTATCTTGAACAATATTTGCACAGTAGAATTCTTTCCTTAAATGTTGGGAAGGATAGGAGGCAAAAGGATATTTACTATTAAATTTTGTCTGTTTAGCGATTCTGTATTAGTTCCCTAAGTCATGCATGAAACACAACTTAAGAAACAAAGGATGGTTTTGAGTCATGGTTTTAGAGTTTTAATCCATCTGAATGAGGAGGGCATGGTGTAGTAAATCTATGGAAGGTGGGTGGAGTGTGGGATGGCAGATGTTCATTCTATGGGAGATCTATAAGCTGAGGAGACTGAAACCTAGGATTTGTCATAATTGTCAAAGGATGGCTGTAGTGATCTACTGTACAGGACCTTCCTCACCTTTTAAAGATCCCGCAGAATTTCAACAATGGCATCACAATTTGGAATAAAAAGCATTTACTGCATCTTGTGAAGGCAGACATTTCACAGATTAATCTGAATATTCCATATGTAACACACCTAGATATCTCATAATGAAAACTGCATTTAATGGAATGTGGAGTGTCCCCATTTGATTAACAATTCCACAATGTACAAAAGTCTAAGGTTCAAAGTCTCTTCTGAGCCTCAAAGTATTGATCCTTTGAAAATTCAAAATGAATGTTGAGTGTTTATACTATACAATGTCACAGACTAGATTAGACCAGCATTCTAAAAGGAAAGTTTGGTAAGGAAAGTCTTGACCAACGCAAGTAGAAATACCAATGGGAAAACACAGAATCATGTAGTTGCTGGTGCAGTAAGTGGGGAGTGTGATTTCTGAAATAAACTCCAAAGGCCATAGGCAGAACCGTTTCAGCTTTCCCTTCATCCTTCCACCTGGTCTGTCATCTAGGCTTCCTCCACTTGTTACTGCAGCATTCTTTACACACCTCTCACATCGCTGCCATCTCCAGCATTCTAGCATGTCCATGGCATCTTAATCTTACCCTCATGTGAAGCCTACCTTGGAGCTGACAGTACAGAAACCCACTACATATTAAATAAATGATATTGGCTTTATTCAACACATTAGAACATGTCTTCATGTCTATCTAACTTTTGCTATTTCACACCCTGAAGTTATGTGTGTGAGTCTCACCTGATTGTTAAACCCAAGTTTGTCATTGGCCATGTCTGTGAGAGATGGACTTCATTGATCAATGATGTGAGAAGGATCTAGCACACTATGTGTGTTGAGATACAAGGGGAGTTAGTCCAGGGCTGTGAAAGAAAGCCAGATGATCAAGACACAGTGAGAACAGTAAGTCTTGTTCCTCTGATTTTTGGCCTTGAATTCTTGCCATATGTGTGCTTAATTTTGGATGATTTGCAAGTGAAAGTTTCTAGTGGAAGTTTCACCCCAGCCCCTGGCATCTATATAACCAAAGAGTCTGGAATGTTCTGGTGGAAAATCTCTCTCCCATGTCTCCCTATCCAAACCATAGCCTGTCATAGGAGGATCCCCCTCCTCCAGAGGGGCCTAAGACCACTCCCGCTGGGTATTTAAACTCTCTTCCAGAAAACAGAGAGGTGGTTTTCCTGTCACTTTTCTGTCTTCTCTCTGGGGATACTGGAAAATCATCTGGGAGCATTGCATTCATTAAATGTGAGCATTTTCCAATGGGGTTACTTTTGGATTGCTGTGTTGGTGAGAAGCTTATTGAGGTGCAGAAATTTTCAGGTCATAGAAGCCAAACAGCCACTCTCCTCCTCAAAGATCACAGTGATCCAACACAGCAACAGGAATGGATCTAGAACACTTGCTTTCTGCAGGTTTGAAAACTATGGCAACACAAGCAAGACAAGCTCTGCTGCCAACTTGAGATGTGACTGGGCTCTTGGACATCAGCTGTAGTGGCTTCTAAGTGCTGTGGGTGTAGAGAACTCAGAAAAACACCTCTCCACCCTCTCTGCTAAAACAGGTCATAAAAATTTATCACATCTGAACCACAATTTTTATTTCTGTACAATGAAGCACATAGTTGTGACAAGTTAAACTGTCACAAAAAATAAAATAACATACATTAGACAAAAATACAATGCTTTATCAAACAAAGGTTTTATTATTAATTTACAGTAATAACTTGAGCTGCTAAATATGTGCTGTTACAGAACCTAAATTTTTACAGTATTAAGATCATGACTACTGTACAGTGTTTTTAAAGAAGCTTATACATTAGCATCACCAAAAGAAAACACAGATATGAGAAACAAAAGCAGAATTCTACCCTTTGCAATACTTCTATTAACTGACATTATTTATATCAATATATATGAATTGTTCTAGGATAAAATTAAAATTCCTGTGCTCTGGAAAACCAGCATTGAACCAAACCAAGTCCCCTGAGTGTGGGTGCCAGGTAGGAGGCCTGGGCATTCTATGGGAGCTCTAAGAGTGGAGCCAGTGTTTATCACTAGTGCACAAATGGACTTTGGGAGCCCATTTTCTGTAAAGGGATACTGTTGTAGCCCAGATAAATGAAACAGGGCCTAGGCACTCCCCCAAATGATATTACAGACTTTGATGATTCCCCGTGGAAGGCTTCAATACCCTTAGGGAGTGGATTGGATTGGGTGGGGGTGTTGGGCTGCATGGTAGGATGGGAGGTCTAAGGGAATAGGGGATTGATATGTAAAATAAGGTTGTTTCTAAAATAAAATGAAAACAGAGAAAAAATACCTCTGCTCTTTGAAATCAAGAAAATTGTGACTAGAGAATCTGATTAATATCCTAATAAAAAATCATAAAATTTCATAGAAAGCAGTATTCCTCAATGATGAGAGTAACAGCTCCTCTATCTAGTGGGAATTATTCTAATCATTCTGAGGGAAATTGTAGGGAGTACTGCTAGCCGTGGATAATATGGATCCTGCGCTGTCCATCTTCGGTAAAAGGCAAAGCTTCCAGTCAGGGTGTACTGGGACACCAACCCAGTCACATTGTCCTTTAATATGTCCTACCTACATGATGTTCTCTAAACGAGAATAAGCAAAAGGGGGAAAATCAACAAAATGATCCCCAATGATGTTCTGCTCTATTAATAGATCATTAATAGATCATTGGACTAGTTCCTAGACCTAGTCCAATGATCATCAGAGAGGGTGCTGCCGGCCGCTGATGTGAGCAGATGCAGAGATCCACAGTGAAACATTAGGCACAGTGAGGGCCTAGGTTGGAGATTTCCGTCATATCCCAGGGAAGAGGAAGAGGAGCAATTGTGAGATGCACAGTGTTCAAGGACACTAAGATAACATGGGTGAGGAATCAACTGAGCAGTGCTCATGGGGGCTCACAGAGCCTGAGCTTATAGTCCCAGAGGCTGCATGGGTTTGTGCTAGGTCCTCTACATATATGTCAATTTTGGGGTGAATTCAGATGGAGTATAAGTTTTTCTGATTTTTTTTTTGTTTTTGTTTTTGATTTTTTTTTTCAGCTGGGGACTTTTTTCCTCCAACTGGGTTGTCTCTCCCAGTTTTGATGAAAGGGCTTTTGGATGGTCTCATTGTATCTTGTGCTGGTTGGTTGATGTCACTAGAAGGCTTCCTTTTGAGGGGGCACAAGAAGAGGGAAGGAGATATGGATATAGTAGCGGGTTGGATGGAACATGGAGAGTGGAGGGGGGGAAGCTATGGTCCAGGTGTATTGCAGGAAAGAAAAATAAATTTTAAAAAAGTTAAAAATTAAAAGAGTAATTGATGCTTATAAAACAAATCATTATACCCAAAACATGCTCTAAATAATCTGTTAACACATAGTCTATCACTGAATGATCTTGACAGTCAGTACTGTTTGATTTATTAATTTATTTTTTACATTCCCATCCCAGTTCTCCCTCCCTTGTTTCCTCCCATTGCCTCCACTTCCCCCTCCTCCCATCTGCTCCATAAGAAGTCTACTAAGTCTGTCCCATCATCTAGTTGAGGCAGGACCAAGGCACCTCTCCAGGCACCAACACCCCTGTGTCTAGGCTGGGCATGGTATCACTTTATTTAAAATGGGCTCCAGTAAGTCTATCCACACATTAGTGTTAGGTCTTGGACCCACTGACAGTGGCCTCATATATTGTCCCATCTGCATCATTGTCACCTATATTAAATTAGTCTAGTTCAGGCTTAGGCAGATTCCCTATTTGTCAGACCTGAGTCAGTGATCTCTCACTAGCTCGGGTCAGCAGTTTCTGTGGGTTTCCCCCATCATGTTCTTGACTACTTTGTTCATAGTTTTGCTCCTCTCTCACTTTGCTTGTACTCCAGGATCTTTGCCCATTATTTAGTTGTGGATTTCTGCATCTGCTTCCATCTATTTCTGGAAGAGGGTTCAAGTTTCTCTGGGGTTATAGATTGTGGACTGGGTATCTTTTGCTTTATTTCTGATGAGTACTTTTGTCTTTCTGATTTTGGAATACCTCACTTAGGATGGTTTTTTTTCTAGTTCTGCCTATTTTCCAGCAAATTTTAAGATGTCATAGTTTCTTACCTCTGAGTAGTACTTCATTGTGTAGATATGCCACATTTTCTTTATCTGTTCTTCAATTGAGGGTTATCTAGGCTGTTTCTAAGATCTTGCAATAACAAATAATGTTGCTATGCACATAGTTGAGCAAATGTCCTTGTGGGGAAAATGTGCCTCCTTTGGGTACATGCCCAAGAGTGGTATTGCAAGGTTTTAGTTATGTTGATCCCTAATTTTCTGAGAAGGGGAAATACTGATTTCCACAGCAACTGTACAAGTTTGCACTACCACCAGCAATGGAGGAATGTTTCCCTTTCTCCACATCCTCTCCAGCAAAAGCTGTCACTGGTGTTTTTGATTTTAGCCATTCTGATCAGTGTAAGATGCAATCTCAGAGTGGTTTTAATTTTCATTTCCCTGGTGACTAAGGATGTTGAGCATTTTCTTTTTTCTCAATTTTATTTAAATTAGAAACAAGATTGTTTTAAGTGTCAATCTGAGATCCCTCACCTTCCCCTCCTCTCTGCCCCTCCCCAACTAACACCCTACCTATCCCATACCATTTCTGCTCACCAGGGAGTGTGAATCCTTTAATGGGAGTTCTTCAGGGTCTGTCATATCCTTTGGGATAGGGCCTAGTTTCTCCCTTGTGTGTCTATACTGAGGGAGTAGCCCTTTATGTGAAATGGACTCCCAAAGCCCATTCTTATGCTAGGGATAAGTACTGATCTACTACAGGAGGCCCCATAGATTTCTGAGGCATCCACGCTGACACTAATATTCTTGGGGTCTAGATCAGTTTCATGCTGGTTTCCCAAGAGCTCCCCCTTGTTAAAGTCATCTGTTTCTGTGGTTACACCAGCCTGTTCTTGGCCCCTTTGCTCATCTTCTTTAGTTTCTTTCTTTAAAGACTTGAAGTTCCAGTAGCCAGGAGCTCCGGTCCATAATTTTATTGCAGATGCTAGCTAACCTGCTATTAAATGGTATAGCCTCAGTGGAGAATGCCTCCTCCTTTGCATCTCTATGGACCTAAGCATTGTTTAGCACCACACCTGGGCTGAGAACTCTGTCTACTTGCCTAGGAACCGTTTAGGTGATGCTTGAATTAATAGAATCACTTGATACCAACTATATACATCATAATAGATGCTTCCTGCCACTGCCCCTGTCGATGAAAATCTATTTAAATGGAATCCTCAAAAAACAGTGGATTCTGGATATCAGCTGGGAGCCCATCTGAGAGGAAAGGTGTTTCCTGGCTTATCAGTAGCGCTGTTGGGAAATTAGTTTCCCCTAGTCCAGACACCCCCATTCAAATTTGAACCCCGCACTGTATGGATGCTCCATTCACCGTCCTGAAGACAGCTGTCTGAAGCAAACAGGCACACCAGGAAGCAGGGTAGCCAACTATTCAATCTTCTGGCTATATCTGCTGAATCACAAACTAATGTAAAGGTTTGAAATGAGGAAAAATGCAAGAAGGAAGGCACATTTAATATAACATAAATAGGTTGTTTTTATGGTACATAATTGCAGCATATTAGAAATGAAAACAGATAGTGTCAATAAAGCAGAAATAACTACCTTCTCTTATGAAAATAAACAATACTTCTCCTCAGAACAACTATTTGATGGAGAAGCAGAAAAGGAATAAATGGATAACTTTATTGACACCATACAAGAATTCCAACACATAGCAGACTATAAGCAAAAACAATTTGAGTCAATTAATGACAAGATAAATAAAGGCAGATCGATATGTATTCAGGGATAAAGCAGAGCTACATAATCTAGTAGGTGTTATTAGAGTTAATACCTATATAAATAAAGATTGGGCAAGACAAAGGCAGAAATGTGGATTTGGGGATCTCTTAGCAAGTTCAATAAAGCTTGATTTTGTTTGTTTTCCAACATACTGCTGGTTTTACTGGATAAAGGAAATATTTTGGATATGCATATGTGTATTTTGCTAATGCTCTTTGCAAGACAATTGCTATGCATTTGTAGACTGAAACAGCATTAGACATTTGAATAACAGAATGTGGAGGAAATTCTACACATGGAGAAATTGAGGCAGAGAGCAGAGAAACAACCCACCAGGAAGACCATGTGACCTTCTCCAACGTGATGGACCACATAAAATATTTAGTTATATTTATATAGCACATTTTGAGAAATTGCAAGATATACTTATGTATTCTGTAAAATAATAATCAAAAATGATCCATATAATGCTGTTAGTATGCTTGATGTTGACTGGCTCTTTAAACCATATTCTGAAAATGGTGATCTTGTTCCTACAAAGCTATTGCACCAGAATATTTTGTAAACCGTATTTAATGGAATGCCTTCACCAATTTAGTGCATACATGACATGGTTAGAAATATATACGAAATGGAGAAATTATAAAAGACTGTCATCTAGATCTAGAGATGAAGCCCTAGGAGGAATGTGCAGAGTAACCTATTTAGATTGCAATAAATTGTAAATATATGTGCTGTGCCACTATAATGATACCTTTCATGTTGACATCATGTCAGGTATCAGGGGATGGAATGAAAGGAGCCTGTAACCAGGCAGGCAAAGCCTTGGCTGAAGAAAGATTAGAAAGAAAGGGATTATAGGCCCAAGATGCAGTCAATGTAGGTAAGAGTGAGAATGTGTGGAGTGTGGCACAGTGTGATTAGCAAGATTTAGCAAACTATGTAAGGACCAGCTCAGAACTGGGAACTTTAGAGTGTCCCATGACTCTATGTCCTGCAGCTCTCCTCTTCTAACCTGGAACAACCAGTCCATCAAGCCTAGTGTTGCCCATTCTAATCCTGATACCAAGACACTGACACTGGGTCCTCAGGAGACTCTACAGCCTTAATCCAGAGGAACAGATGTCAAGAGTCCGAAACTACATGCCCATTGCAGGAGAGGAGCCCCCTGCTGTGAGCCAATTTTCTGTGGTTCTTAGGATTGTTTGCTTACCCTTATATGTTACTTTGATATTAACTGTGAAGTAAAACTCAAATACTCAAAACCACCTCACTTAGTTTGTTATTCCTCCCAGGTAAAAACCTGGTAAGAGCTCAAGACATCATTCAAACCTCACTAGCCAATCAGGAACACTCGGCTAACCTGCCAGTCACAAGTTTTGGAGGACACTTCCTGGAGCCATGCTGCAGGCTTGGTTTAACAGCAGAACAGGCTTCAGTGGATTGATTGCAGTGCTGTGAGTGGTGCTGTAGAGGATTGTGGGGGGCATGGGTGCGCATGGAATCAACAGCATGGTGAGTGTGGGGTTGGGGGGATGCTATCCCAAGATGGGAAAGATGGGGAAGATGGGATGGGGAAGCATTGGAGACCATGTGACAGGCCCTCCTGGAGGCTGGATGGGAACTGCCTGCCACAATCAGTGTTCTATGAGGACCCCTGTGGTCCTAGCAAATCCACAAACCCTGGTGCTGGTCTATGAATGCTTCTCTCTGTGGGCTGCATCTGTGGAAATCATTTCAATGCAGGAGCTTTGGAAGAAACATCTTTGTATTCATCACCAATGTTCTTTTGGTTCAGGTGGAAGGAACATTGCTAAACTTGGAGAGACATAGTTTCTCTATTGTCTCCTAGAAGTTCTGGACTTCACCTTTAACATGTAGGTGTAATATCCATTTGGAGTCAATTTGGTACATGGTGTAAATGGCATTCTTTTTCTTCATTTATCTTTATATATTTTTGTTTTATTTTCACATTTATTTATCTTTTATTTTATTTTTTACATTTTTTATTTATTTTTGATACAGGGTTTGTCTGCATAACTTTGGAGCCTGTCCTTGAACTTCTTCTGTAGAACAGGTTAGCCCCAAGCTCATAAAGGTCTACCTGGCTCTTACTCCTGAGTGCTGGGATTATAATGATAATCCCATAATTGGCCAATAATGATGCCAGTAAATGGCATTCTGTGATATGTAAAAGTAGAATTGTTGATATAAGGGATTTACCAAGTCTTAGGGAGTAGTGAATCCCACAAAATAGAGTTGAGCTGAGGGAGTACTGCTTCTAAAATAACCCAAAGATAAGTAGTATACTAACTAGGCCTCTTAGAGATAACGATGCTAAAATACACATTTGTTTTCCAGGATTGTCCAGACTTCTGCTTCCAAACCATGACAAAGGAGAAAACCAGGGTTTAAAAACAGCCCTTAGGCCCATCCCCATTTCACAGAACAGGGCTTTAACTAGTTGCTCAGGGGACATTACTGGGTCACAATAAACATTAGGGAATGGAGTTCCATAAAGGTCCAGTTTTATTCTAGAGAAAATCATAGTTCTGCCAGATGGACAAGATGAGACCAGGTGACAAGTATTTGAAAAGGAAATCAATGGTGTGTTGAGAGTTGAACCAAGCAAGTCTTTCTGTTATGGTCCTCCCTCATTATGAAAGAATATAGTTCCTTCTCAAACCCAGGAATATGATTCGATTTGTAGAGCCATGGGCCTAGCCCTAGGAGTTTTCCACCTGGCCATGAGGTATCGGGAATCAAATAGAGTTCCTCATTTAAAACTAGGAAGATGTCTGTGAGTTCGAGACCAGCCTGCACTATGGACCCAGTTTCTGGACAGCGTTCAAAGCCACAGAGAAGACCTGTCTCAGAAAATAAAACCAAAAGAAACCTAGGATGATGCTTGGGAGAGAATGTGATGGTCTGGAGCCAGGGTTTGATTCAGATCCTGAGAACACAACATTCCCACCACATGGAGCTCTTGTTATTGGTCCCAAAGCCACTGTGTGCTTAGTCAGTAATTTTCTTGGGATACCCTGTGTTCCCCATGTGCTGCATTGAGTAGCCTTCTCCTGAGTTTGTCACATTGTGTGATACTTTCTCCTGACTTCTTAGAAGTCTCCTGCTTCCCTCCATTTCCCCCTGGATGAATTATACCAGAAGATATTTCTTTTAAGACGCTTATTTAAAATAAGACACAGATTAAGCACAAACACCTTGACTCAGATTTTATATTTTCTTGCTTTGTTTTCCTATATTTCTCATCTTGTGACACCTCTACCTCAGGAACTTTCAGTAAAGAATGGCATGCTATTTCATGATCTCATGTATGAAATAATTTTGGTAATATCTTTTCTGATGAAGTCTTTCATTTGTGTAATTGGCCAGACTTGCATTTTCTTGTCACTATTTAAATTCTTCAAAATGTAAACTGGAGTCTGAACCAAAAAAGAACTTAAAGATAACAGCATATTTGGAATGAATAATCTGTTTAAGGAGCCAGGCAGTGGTGGTGCATGCCTTTGATCCCAGCACTTGAGAGTCAAAGGCAGACAGAAATTCTCTGAGTTTGAGGCCAGCCAGATCTACAGAGCTAGTTCCAGGATACATCGTGCTGTTGCACAGAAAAACCCTCGTTCACAAATCAAAAACAAAATCTCTTCTAGGCTCTCTTTTCTTTGAGCGTTAGCCAGAGATGGATGCAGGCTATTATTACAGAGATTTTCCTTCTTTTAATCTCCTAAATCTGTAGAGTTAATTATCATTGGAAAGGAATATTCCAGAACAGCTGCACCTCCAGTCTGTTATTAAAAAAAACTTTCTTAGACAAGTTCTCTCACTCTGACCCAGGTCACCTTCATCCCAGCCTGTTGCTTTCTAGGGCACTGGCCTTGCTGTCCTCTTGATAATCCCTTCGTACTTTATGTGACTGTATGACCTCAGACTTTTAAAATCATCCTTTTGAGTCATGAAGTTGACTGCCCATTGCAGTCATGGGAAAAGGATTTGCATGTGGAGTATGATTTCTGCCTTAATACCAGAATACAAAGATTAGTTTATTAAGTTCACTGAGAGGAGGAAACAGGAAGGAAATCAACTGCTTGAGTCACCATCATAAAAAAGTACCTGAATGTGGCATTGTGATAGTTGGAATGTAATTGGCCCTATAATCTCATAGGGAGTGGCACTATTAGAAAGTGTGGCTTTGTTGCATTGAGTTTAGAATTATTGGAAGAAGTGTATCATCACTGGTGTTGGGCTTTGAGGTGTCTTATATTCTGTATAAGGCCAAGCAAATCAGTTGAATTTCTGCGGTCCACGTATTATTAATTTTGTGGAGATTTTAAAAGGCATCTCACGTGTTGCATAGCATTCCACTATTAACCTGTGATGTAGAAGAGTAAAATTGAAAATAAAAATGATTTACAAATGCTTAGAAGACCGCAAATCTCACAAAGTAGAATTTAGCTGAGGGAGGACTGAGTCTAAAACACCCAAAGATAAGAATATGCTAACTAAATGGGTTTGAAATTAGGTTTCTAAGATACACATTTGTTTATCAGGATTGTCTAGACTTTTAGCTACAAATCATTACAAAGGAGAAACCTCTGATTTACAAGAATCCACTAGGCTCCTCCCTATATTCAAGCTTTAACAAGCTGCTCATGGGGGAATTACAGGGTCACAAGCAACCTTAAGTCCTGTTATACCATAAATTTCCAGTTTTCTTCTTGAGAAAAGCACAGTTCTGCCAGCCAGGTAATAGAACACCAAGTGACAACCATTTGAAAATTAAAACACTATTGTGGTTATCACTTGCCCTGATGAGCAACACTTCCTTTTTTTGAGACAGGGTTTCTCTGTGGCTTTGGAGGCTGTCCTGGAACTACATCTTATAGTCCAGGCTGGTCTCAAACACTCAGTTCCAGGTCTGGAGAAGAAGCCAGGGTCAGGGACCCCTGTGATGTGTCTTTAAGCACACTCTAACACCTAACACACTCTTGTCACTTAAGCCTCGCTAGTCAATCAGGAACACCTCACCAACCCTCCAGTTACAAGTCTTGCAGGATGCTTCCTGCAGCCATGCTGCAGGCTTGGTTTTATAGCAGAGCAGGCTTCTATGGATTGATTGCTATGTTGTAAGTGCTACTGTAAGGGATTGTGAGGGGACCATGGATGAGCATAGAAGCCACAGCATGGTGAGCAAGGGGTTGCTATCCCAAGATGGGGAGGACAGAATGGGGAGGCATAGGAGATGGTGTGGCAGGTCCTCCAAGAGGCTGTGTGTGAACTAGTGTCCACATTCAGTGTTTTCTGAGATTCCATGTGAACCCAGAAACTCCCTGGCCCCTGGTGATGGCCAATGACTACTTCACTCTGTGGGCTACAACTGTGGAAAGCATTTCAATCAGGGTGTTTTGTGTATAAACATATTTGTAGTCAGCACCAACGTGCTTTTGTTGTATAAGTAAGGCAACTTGCCAAACTTAAGAGTTGCCTAGTTTCTCTAGTGTCTTCTAGAAGTTCTGAAATTCATATTTAACATTTAGTTGTAAGATTCATTTGGACTCAATATGGTATATGTTGTAAATGGCATTGTTTTCATTCTTTATTTTTTATATTTATTTATTTATTTATTTATTTATTTATTTATTTATTTCTGAGACAGGGTTTCTCTGTATAGATTTGGAGACTGACCTGGAACTTGCTCTGCATTGCACGCTAGCCTCAAACTCAAGTATCTGCCTAACTCTTCCTCTGGAATGCTGGAAATAAAGGTGTGTGCCACTGAAGATGTCCATAAATGAATGCCCTTCACTACTAAGCAGTGATAGGGAAAATGGTAATTTTTATGTAAAGAAGTTACCAATTCTTAGTGATAGTAAGTCCCCCAATACCGAATTTAGCCGAGGGAGTGCTACCTCTAAAATAACCCAAAGATAAGTAGTATGCTAACTAGGCCTCTTAGAGATTAGGATGCTAAAATGCATATTTGTTCTCCAGGGTTTTCCAGACATTTGGCTTCAAACCATGACAAAGGAGAAGCCCCAGATTTACAAACAGAAACTAGGCCCATCCCCATTTCATAGAACACAGCTTTTACAAGCTGCTCAGGGGGGCATCACTGGGTCACAATGAACATCAGGGTATGGTGTGTCATAAAGTTCCAGCTGTCTTCTAGAGAAAATCACAGTTCTGCAAGATGAGACTAGGTGACAATTATTTGAAAAGGAAAATAATGCTGTGTTTAGGATTGGCCTGAACAAGCAAGACATTCCATTTAGGTCCTCACTCATAGAGAAGGAGCATAACTCCTTCTCAAAGACAGGCACATGATTTGCAGAGCCAGTAACAGCCTGGGGACCTAGCCATAGTCATTTTCCAAACGGCCCTGAGGTATGGTGAATAAAATTGAGCTACTCCATTACAACTATCAAGTTGCTTGGGAGAGAAAAGAATAGGCTGGAGCCAGGTGTTTTGTGGAAGGGTTGTTACAGATCCTGAGAACACAGTTCTTCCCACCACATGGAGCTGTGGCTATAGGTCCCAAGGCCACTGTGGACCTAGTCAGTAATGTTCTTGGGATACCCTGTGTTCCCCTTGTGCTTCATTGTTTGAATAGTCTTCTCCTGAGTTTGTCCCATTGTATGATACTTTCTCCTCGCTTCCTAGAAGTCTCCCATTTTCCTCCATTTAGCCCTGGAAGTAGTATACAAGAAGGAATTCTTCTTAAGAAGCTTAGTTAGAATAAGACATAGCTTAAGCAAGACATCCCTACCACAGCTTTTATCTTTTCTTTGTTCTGATTTTCCTGTATTTATCATCTTCTGGCATGTCTACATCAGTACCTGTCACTAAATTATGATGTGTTGTTCCATGTTGCTTGTGTATTATTAAATTATTATGATAATATCTTTCCTCTTGATGTCTTTCATTTGCTTAACTGGCCAGCCTTGCAGTTTTATGTCACTATTTAAATTCTTAAATGTGTAAGCTGGAGCCTGACCTCAAAAGAAATTAAACATGACAGCATATGTGGAATGCAAAATCTGTTTTAGGAGCCAGGTGGTGGTGGTGCACGCCTTCAATCCCTGCACTTGGGAGTCAACAACAGGCAGATTTCTGTGAGTTTGAGGCCAGCTTGGTCTACACAGCAACTTCCAGGACAACTAATACTGTTGCATATAGAAATCTTGTCTCAAAAAATACCCCAAAAATCTGTTTTAGGCTTTCTCCTCTGTGAGCTTAGCCAGAGGTGAATACAATCTATCATTACAGAGGTTTTTCTTTAATATCTTAAATCTGTTGAGTTATTTCTCCTTAGAAAGGCATGCTAATTCTAGAAGACCCTTTAATCCCAGTACCACCATTTGAAATATACCCCATGAGTTCTATGCTCTAGAAATGCTAATCGATTTAGTTTCACATCACTCAGATGTCTTAAACCATATTGACGTTGAATAGGTGATATGTATATATCTAAGACCTTCTAAGAATAACAAGCCTATATTTAAGCTGTTGTTACACATATATATTTGGGACTTTGGTGAGTAAATTGAAAGGATCAGTTCATGAGAGTCAAGATGGTTTTTATGGAGAAACCTTCATGCCTGTACTGCTTGTCTGTGAGGAAAAGAAAGTCAAATTCCGAATGCAAAGTGGAAAACTTTGGTTATTCTTCATTTAATAAGAATATAAAGCCAGTCAGTGGTGGTGCATGCCTTTAATCCCAGAAATCAAGTGGGAAGGTGGATCTCTGTGAGTTTGAGGACAGCCTGTTCTGCAGAGTGAGTTCCAGGAAACAGCTACGGCTACACAGAGAAACTCTATCACAAAAAAATAAGAAAACCTGAATATCATATATCACTATAAATAGAAGACATATGAGCATAGAATATGAAATGAAGCAATCTCTCTCTCTCTCTCTCTCTCTCTCTCTCTCTCTCTCTCTCTCTCTGGACAATTAGAAGATATGAAACATAATTAGTAGTCTACACTTTGAATAAATTTTTGAATATGATACAAGTTTATACTAATTAGTTTTCCAACTTCCTTGGAAAGACAACAACAAACTCACACCGCAGAAAAGCCCTATGAGAATTGGAACGTATGAATATTGCATTTTACCTGGAACATCCTTCCATTGAAGTGTGACTCACACTATAGGAAAACCTATGAATGTAATGAGAATGGTAAAGCTCTGAGTTCCTTCAGTTGTTTTCAAATATGTGAAAAATCTCATATAACATAGATGCCATAAATGCGGGCCATGAAATAAAGGCTCTTACTATAACAGGAATCTTCTAAGCCAAAAATCAACCTCTAAAGAAGGGAAGCATCATGAATGTAAAACATAAGATCTGATTGCTCTTTACAATTATGCCAGAATATAATACTAATTAATACAGATACTAAGATACATCACCACAATACATGTGGTAAAGCATTTATGTAGACCAATTATCTTTCCATGAATGAAAGAAGCCATACAGGAGAGAAACCTTGTGAATATACTCAAAGTGTTATAAAGTTTGTGTGTTACAGGCATCTTCAAATGCATGAAAAAATCCATGCTGGTGAGAAACCATATGAAAATCTTCAATACAGTGAAGCCTTTGCATGTCACAGTTGTCTCCAACTCCATAAAAGTATACAAACTGGAGAGAAAACACTTGACTATAATCAATGTTGTAAAGCTTTTGCAAGTCATGGTGAACATATGAGACTTATAAGACCACATACTGGAGAGAAAACCTATGAATGTAATCAATGTGGTAAATAATTTTCATGTGTTAGTAGTTTACAAACACATAAAAGAACACATACTGGAGAGAAACCTTATGAATGCCATCCAATGTGGCAAAGCTTTTTCCCAATACTGCAGTCTTGTTCTTCATAAAAGAACACATACTTGAAAGAGACCCTGTGAATGCAATCAATGTGGCAAAGCCTTTACATGTATCATAAGTGTTTAAAATCATGAATAAAATCATACTGCAGAGAAGCCCTATAAATGTAAGCATTGTGGTGAAGTTGTGCACATTGAATATAACAGTAAGCGTTGAGGGCCTGAGAAAATTTGTTCTGATGGGAATCTTACTATAAAGGCTTTGGTAAGATCTTGAGCAAATACACATTTAGTTGCACTAGATTCTGGGGGGAGAAATATCTGACAAATGTCAACAATCTGTTCAAGCATTAAGATGTCTCTATTTTGTTTACATCTGCAAACTTGCATGGACAAAATTCCTGTGACTTCATCGATAAGGTAACCCTCTTTGATTTCACACTTTTCTTTAATTACATAAAAATCTTTCAGGAAAACCAGTTGCTCTAAATTTAATCCACCTTCGTGCTTTTGTTACAAGACCCTATTCCTGATTAAGGGAAATTGTTGAGATGTTAAATGCCTCAAAACCTGGGTTACAGTAATGACTGGTTACAAGAGAAAATATTCACGTGTGAAAAGTTGTTTGGTTAGCAGTTTGATTAAGTTTTAATTATGTGATATCAGTGTGTGAGTGTGAATGTTCATGCTTCTTCCCAAGTAGGTTAGACAGTTGAGCATTCCTGTAACAGGAAGTACAGAAAGTTCTCAAAAACCTGACCTAGACCTTGACAATGAACTTGTCATAATTTTGCTCATCTATATCTCTACCTCTGCACATATTTATTTTAAATCCTTTTTGTATCATCTTGACATCAGGTAACAGGGAAGAACTCATGGAAGAGAAATCACAATTCATGTAAATTATTTGGTAAAGACTTTAGATATCATACTTGTGTTTAGTTTCAATAAAAATTGTTTCTTTTGAATGTGGTTTGTTAATGAGTTCTTGAGTCCCAAGATAAATAAGAAGTATGTTTTATTGGGGAATAACTTACACAGATAATAATAAAGTACCACTGAGGCCTTCCTGCTCCTGAAGATGTAGTCTCTGCCATTCTGATAGTGATCTGCAACGCATGAAAGAGATCCAATGAGAGAGAGCAGGCCCTGTGCTTCTCCACCATCGGGCCAGGTACACAGAATGAAGGCCTTGCACACTAGACTTTGAATGATCCCTACCATCTGACTGGAAGGTCCACTAGGGGCTCTGGCCGATGAGTGAGGCCTGAGTCACAGGACCAGCGGAGCAGAAGAGACATAGCACAATAATATAATCTGAGCAAAGAATTTCCATGTAGACCCAGAGGAACAGAAAACTAGGAACCATGACATGATTCCTGAAATGGGGGCTTTTACCACATTCCCCAGGCTTGGAGCTCTCAATTGCAGGATTTTTAGTGGCAGAGTCTGGACTTAGGTGAAGGCCCAACCTTGGCACTATGGTGGACGAAGTTGGAACAGGGCTACCAAACAGTCCTACCTCTTTGCATAGATATAGAAGCCAGAAGGTCTTCCACCTAAATAACGCAAACTACCTGGGTATAGGGGCATCAGTTTAATTCTGGCATTTTCGCGCTGGCAAGGAATGATGTGGGGAGGGGAAATAAAGACACAATGGGCTCACATTCAGCAGGAGGTATGGGTGGACAAGTATTCCCTTGGCTGACATCCTGAAGGCCTCAGGCATCTGTTATTTGAAGGGGGGAGAAAGCAATTTGGGTGAAGCTTCCACCAAAACAGGGAGATGCAGGTGGAGAGAGGCTGTTGCTAGTCACAGAGTTGTATGGTACCATGGCTACAAGCTCCACCCTAAGGGTGCCAATGCTGGGCCATCCAATGTATTCACCTCAGTCCAGCATCGACCCTTAAATGTCTGCTATTTTTTCCAGGAGAAGGGGAAAGGGAGAAGAGGTCCAGAGCTAATTGATAGCATTTTGGAGCAAGATGGAGTTAGGAGAAGGAGAATGGGAGCAGAAGAGGGGCAGTAGGACATTAGAGAGCAGGAAGATTGAGTTGGAGGAAGAAGAAAAGTGAGCAACAAAAGAGATACCATAATATAGGGAGCCATTATGAGTTTAAAGAGAAATATGGCACTAGGGAAATGTCCAGAGACCTACAAGGGTGACCCCAACTAAGAATCTAAGCAATAGTGGATAGGCTCCCTTAAATTTCCTTCCCCAATAATGAGACTGATGACTACCTTATATGCTATTCTAGAGCCTTCATCCAGTAGCTGATGGAGGCAAAAGCAGACACCAAACTAAACGCAGAACTGAATTCCTGGAATCTGGCTGTAGAGAGGAAGGGGTGATGAGCAAAGAGGTCAAGTCCAGGTTGGGGAAAACCACAGAAACCGCTGACCTGAACAGGGAAAGCTTACAAACCACAGGCTGACAGTTGGGAATCCAGTATAGGACCAAACCAAAATCTCTTGACTGTGGATGTCAGATAGGTAAACTGAGAAGTCTATGGGGCCTCTGGTAGTGGAACCATTATTGATTACTAATGCATAAATGGACTTTGAGAGCCCATTCCTTATTGAGGGATACTCTCTCAGCCGAGATACATGGGGGAGGGCCTAGGTCCTGTCCCAAATGGCATGAGATATACTGATAATCCCCCATGGAAGGCTTCATTCTCCCTGGGGAGTTGATGAGGGATGGAATATGGGATCCATGGTGTGCATGACAGTATGTATGGGAGGGGAACTGGGAATGTTATGCAAAACAAGATTGTTTCAATTTTAAGAAAATTAGAAAAAAATTTAAATAATTTTATTATTTAAAAATAATAAAAAAGAATAGGAGAGATGGGTGGTAAATAGCTTAGCTAACAATTGCTGGTGCCATAGCCCTGAAGTACTGGAGCTTCAGGGAAATTTATGTATACTGTCCTACCCCCATTTTCTTAGTACCATGAAGACAGGCCTCACCAGCATGATTGGCTGAAGTGGCTACAACTTCACTTAGTGAGACATTAGAAGAATGCAATGAGTAACAAGAGGAGCTGCACTTAACTATGTTCAAAATCTACTTACCTCTTTGAACCTGGGATTCACCATCTGAAGAATAAGGCACCAATCTTCCCAGGTCATTGATGAGTTATAACAGACTCAATGATAAGGAAAATAATATTTCTCATAGTTGAAAGACAGTGGACTTTAAGGCAGAAAGGCTACATTTGATGGGTACCTTCTTCTTTTATTGGAAATAGGACCAGAGACTGTCGTGGCTACCCTAACCAGCCAGGCTCAGTCACTCATCCTCACTAAGGCAATTAAATGAAACAATTTATCTTGTGACATGCCCAACTACAATGCAGGCACTCTGGAGTCAAGATGGACATATATCTCTGATGCTAGGACAGCTTAGTCTATAGTGTATTTCTAGGCTGACAGGGAGTCCCAATAATACTAGTCTTAAAAGAAGACAAAAAATACAAAATGGAAGATGATGAAATTAATAAAATTTAAATTCATACTTAAGTTTGACTAATTTGGAACCATAAAGAAAATATACAGTAAACAATTTATCCCTGGGTTCATAACAGGCTTAGATAGAATGCAAATACATGCAAAACTTTATAATCTAATGAAGCCAAATAATGAACTTTCTCCATCTTTAAAACACTCCCAAATTCTCAGTTCCTATTTATCCTCTAAATTGGTCAGATAAGAAGTAAATGTTTCTTCAATAGAGACATTCTCATTTGAAAGACTCAAGTCTTTTCCCACAACAAGATTCCCAGGGAAGTTAGAATTTTATGGGTCTATTGTTTCACTAGCTTTGGGCCAACAGTAGACCCCATGAACTTAACTTCTGGTCTCCATGTAACAGTCATGGTCTAAAAAACTGTAATCACATTACAGACAAAAACACATAAGAGAAATTTTTTTGTTTTCTTGTAATAAATCTCATTGTCAAGACATTATAAAGACTCTCTGAGACCTTTGAAGGCAGGACTTCAAGATGTAGTGCCTCCTGGGAAAATAATAGGCACATGAGAAAGCAAGGAATTTCAAATATTAATTATATAAATAAAAGCTATGTTGTGAAATAAAACAATGACCACGTGGTGACCATTGCTGCTTGAGAAAGTTCCACATTTGACATTGCAGACCAAAAAGCTTCTCCAGCACCTGCAGAACAGGTAGATCTCTATGAGATCCATGTCAGGGTGACAGAATGTGATCCAGGAAAACCAAAGACACACAGAGAAACCTTGTATTTAAAGGTGATGAAATCCACCATTAGCTCCTTGTTCGCAGTGTGCATTTAACCATACCACTCAAGAGGCCTAAGCCATTGTATTTTCTGAGTTGAGGCCAGCCAGGTCCATAGAATGAGTTCCCGGGCTACAAAGATAAACCCTGTCTTGAAAACACCAAAACAAAACACACCTTTAGTATTGATCACACCATCTGGTGGTATTCTGCATATATAAAGGATATTGAAACAGAAATCTCTCTCTTTGGCTGCTTATTCTAGCTCATGCAACTAAGTTCATTCATTTAGTAGCATTAGAGCCTATGTCTTTGTAATTTTGGTGTATAGTGAAGGCCAGTTGAGAAATCCACCCTGTTGATAAAAAAAAAAAAGTAGAGGAGTGTTCAAATTGTGATTGGTAGGCAGACATTTTTGGAGTAGTTGGGACAGAGCGTATGACACAGTCTAATAAAACCATTTTCTACACAAATGGTGAGATTCATTCTACCAGTCCTGTTAATGTACAGAACCTTGAATAGTGGCATTTATTTTTTTGTTTTGTTTTGTCTTATTTTTAAGGAGTTCACTGAGGAAGAAATGCTGGCTAAAGTTATTGGTCATAACCACAATCTTCCTAGCTCAATTACTCTCTAAACATTCAACTTTCCACAAAGACTACCCTTTTTATTTTTATGCATTTGCCAACAGTTTACACTGAGTTTCAGGAATAAAACTCCTACAGCAATGGAGACGTCATCCAGCCTTCTCATGGGAGAAAGACCTATAATCTTGTTTGTGATCTCGTTCCTACTTTTCTTTCCTGATTGTCAGAAATTCCTGTGACAAGCAGGTAAGAAGAACCTTTAGTTCACCTGACCACAGTGTGAAGCCGCATAACACACATCTCCTTTTGTATGGACAGATGAACAATGGGGAGGGAAAGATGGACAATGGGGAGAGAAGGACAGACAGATGGACACTGGGGAGAGTACAGATGGACACTGGGCAGAGAAAGACGAACAGACACTGGGAGAGAAGACAGATAGACACTGGGGAGAGGACAGAGGGACACTGTTGAGAAAAAGATAGAGCAAACTGTGGAGAGGAGAGAGGGACATTGGGGAGAGAAGGACAGAGAGACACTGGGGAGAGAAAGACAGATGGACAGACACTGGGAAGGGAATGACAAATGGACCCTGGGGAGTGAAGCACAGACAGACACTGAGGCAAGAAGGACAGACATCTTGTCACTGGGGAGAGAAGGTCAGATGGCCACGGGAGAGTGGAGGACAGACAGTCACTGGGCAGAGAAGGACAGAAGGACACTGGGCAGAGAAGGACATTCGGATGGTTAATGTGGAGAGTAGGCCAGATGGACACTGGGCAGAGAAGGTCAGGTGGTCACTGCAGAGAAGGACAGATGGACACAATGGAGAGAAAGATGACAGACACTTGCAGAGAAGGACAGATAGACACTGGGGAGAGAAGGACAGAGGGACACTGAGTAGAGAAGGAACGAGCGACACTGGGGAGTGAAGAAGAGAGCAACACTGGAGAGAGAAGTACGGAGCAACACTGGAGAGAAGGACAGACAGACACTGGTGAGAGAAAGATAGATTGACACTGGGTAGAGAAGGAGAGGGACACTGGGGATACATGGACAGATGGATGGACACTGGAAAGAGGAGGACAGATTACCCTGGGGAGGGAAGGACAAATGGACACTGGGGAGAGACGGAAAATGGACACTGGGGAGAGGATATAAGGTCACTTGTGAGAGTGCAGAGAGATACTGTGTAGAGAAAGACAGACAGACAGAAACCTGGAAGAGAAGGACAGACAGTTCGACACTAGAGAGAGAAGTAGAGATGATCACTGGGGAGGGGTGGACAGATGGACACTGGGGAGAGAAGAACAAACAGCCACTAGGGAGAGAAGGATAGATGGACACTGTGGACAGAAGGACAATGTCACTTGGGAATGAAAGACAGAAAGACAGTGGGGAGAGAAAGAAAGATGGACACTGGGGATTGGAGGACAGACAGACACTGGGGAGAAAAGGACAGAGTGCTGGTCACTGGGGAGTGAGGGACAGACGGAAACTGTGGTGAGAACGACAAATGGACACTGGGGAGAGAAGGACAGACGAATACAGGTGAGTGAAGGACAGACGAACACTGTGGATTGAAGTACAGACAGATTCTGGGGAGACATGGACAGACAGACAGACACTGGAAGAGAAGGACAGATGGACACTGGGGAGAGAGGACAGACAGACACTCGGGAGAGAAGGAGAGATGGACCCTCTGGACAGAAGGACAAAGTGACTGGGGAATGAAAGACAGGACACTGGGGAGAGAAGGACATAGGAGCACAAGGGAGGGAAGGACAGACAGTTTCTGGGGTGTAAAGGACTGAGGGACACTGGGCAGAGAAGGACAGATGATCACTGAATAGTGATGGGCATATGGACACTGGGGAGTGATGGACAGATGGACACTGGGGAGATAAGCACAGACGGACACTGGGGGGAGAACAACAGAATGTCACTGGGGAGAAGGACAGAGGGACACTGGGATGAGAATGACAGACATTCACCTGGGAGAGAAGGACAGACAGACACTGCGTAGAGAACGACAGATGGTCACTGGGGAGAGAAGGTCAGTTGGATGGACAATGGGGAGAATAGGACAGATGGACACTGGGTAGAGAAGGACAGACGGTGACAGCAGAGAAGGACAGATGGACATCTGGGAGAGAAAGCTGGACAGAGGGACATGGGAGAGAAGGACATAAGGTCACTGGGGAGACAAAGACAGATGGACAGACACTGGGGAGAGAAAGAGGGATGGACACTGGCGAGAGAAAGACTGACAGAGGGACATTGGGGAGAGAAAGACAGAGTGACACTGGTGAGCGAAGTATAGACAGACACTGGGGAGAGAAATACACATGGATGGTCACTGGGGAGAGAAGGACCGAGAAACACTGGTTAGAGAAGGACAGATGGACACTCTGAGATAAGGACAGACAGATGGACACTAGGGAGAGAAGGACAGAAGGTCTTTGGGGAGAAAAAGACAGACAGCTTGTCACAGGGATAGTAGGACAGAGGACACTGGGGAGAGAAGGACAGAAGGTCACTGGGGAGAATAAGACAGAAGTACACTGTGGAAAAAAGGACAGAAGCACACTGAAGAGAGGACAGAAGGTCTCTGGGGAGAAGACAGACAGAGGCTGGGTAGAGAAAACTGACAGACAGACACTGGGAAGATAATGACAGAAACTGGGGAGGGAAGGGTAGACAGGTGGACACTGGGAAGAAAAGTACCGATGGACACTGTGGACATAAGGACAGATGGACCCTGGGGAGAGAAATACAGACTGATGGTCACTGGAGTGAGAATGATGGACGGACACAGGGCAGAGACTGATGGAATGATGGATACTGGCGAGAGAAGAACCGAGGAACACTGGGGAGAGAAGGACAGACTGACACTGGGGAGAGATGGACATACAGACACTAGGGACAGAAAGACAGACAGAGGGACACGCGAGAGAAGGACAGAAGGTCACAGGGTAGAGAAAGACAGAAGGACAGTTGGGAGGGAAGGGCAGATGGACACTAGGGGACAAAGACAGATTAACAGACACTGGGGAGAGATGGACAGATGGGCACTGGGGAGAGAAAAAAGGATGTACACTGGTGAGAGAAAGAGGGACATTGGGAAGAGAAAGACAGAGTGACACTGGTAATCGAATTAGAGATAGATAGTGGGGAGAGAAGAACACATGGATGGTCACTGGGGAGAGAAGTACAGACAGACACTGGGGAGTGAAGGACAGACAGACACAGGGAAAAGAAATGCAGACGGTCCCTGTGGAGAGAAGGTCAGACTGCTGGTCACTTTGAGACAAGTACAGATAGAAACTGGGGACAGAAGTACAAAGTCACTGTGGAGAGTGGGACAGAAGGACACTGATGAGTGAGGGATTGAATGTCACAGCAGAGGGGACAGATGGACACCGGGTAGAGAAAGAGAGACAGACAGACACTTTGAAGAGCAGGACAAATGGACACTGGGGATAGAAGTACACAAGAACACTGTGGAGAGAAGGACAGAGGGACACTGGGGAGAGCGGTACAGACTGACACTGAGGAGAGAAGGACAGACTGACACTGGAGAGTGAAGAACATACAGACTCTGGGAGAGTAGGTCAGTCGGTTGGACACTGGGGATAGAAGGACAGACAAACACTGAGTAGAGGACAGACGGACACTCTGAGATAAGGACAGACAGATGGACACTAGGGAGAGTAGGACCGAAGATCCCTGTGGAAAGAAAGGCAGGGGATTCAGAGGAGGAAAGGACAGACGGACACTGCAGAGAAAGAAGGATGGACTGACACTGGTGAGTGAAGGACCGACTGAAACAGGGAAGACAAGGACAGATGGACACTATGGATAAAAGAAGGACCAAGGGAGAGAGGGTTCTGAAGACAGAGGACACTGGGTTTAGAAGGTCAGAAGATCACTCTGGAGAGGACAGGCTCACACTGGGTAGTGAAGGACGGACAGATGAACACTGGGAAGAGAAAGACAGTGGGACACTGGGGAGAGAAGAACAGACAGACATTGATAAGAGGACAGATGGACACTGGTGAGCAAAGGAAGCCACATTGGGGAGAGAAAGACAAACAGATGGTCACAGGTGATAGAAGGACAGCCAAACACTGGATATAGAACATATGACGGATGGACACTGTGGGAGAAGTCAGATGGTCACTGTGGTTAGGACAGATGGAAACTGGGTAGAGAAGGACAGACAGCCAGACACGGGGAAGAGAAGGACAGACAGCACTGGGGAGAGAAGGACAGACAGATGGACACTGGCAAGGGAAGGAGAGATGGACACTGGTGTGATACGGACAGACGGACACTTGAGAGAGAAATACAGGAGGATTGTCACTGGGGAGAGAATGTCTGAGGTTCACTGGGTTGATAACGACCCACAGATGTACACTGGTAGCGGACAGAGGAAAACTGGGGATAGAAGGACAGATGGACACTGGGAAGTGAAGGACTGACAGATACTGGGGAGAGAATCACCGAAGCTGGTCACTGGGGTGTAGACCGAGAGATTCTGGGGAGAGAAGGACAGACAAACACTGGGTATAGAAGGACAGATGAATGCTGTGAGATGAGGATGGACAGATGGACACTAGAGAGAGAAGGACAGAAGGTCACTGCGGAGAGAACGACAGACAGCTTGTCACAGGGGTGTGGACAGATAGAAACTGGGGAGAGAAGGACAGATGGACATTGGGGAGAGAAAGACCAACAGACACCGGGTAGGGAACAACAGACAGATGTATAATGCAGAGAGCAAAGAGGAACACTGGGGAGAAAAGTACAGAAGGATACTGGTTAGTGAAAGACAAACGGATACTGGGGAGGGAAGTATATAAGCTGGTCACTGGGGAGTAGATAGACAGACAATGTAGAGAGGAGGAGAGCAGACAATGGGGAGAGGAGGACAGAAGATCACTGGCGAGAGAAAGACAGAAGGACACTTGGGAGAGAATGACAGACGTTCACTGGGGAGAGAAAGACAGATGGACAGACACTGGGGAGAGAAGTACAAACAGACAAAGGGAAGAGAAAGACAGAAGGGCACTGCGGAGAGACGGACAGATAGCTGGTCACTGGGAGACAAGTACAGATACTGGGTACAGAAGTGCAGAGTCACTGGGGAGAGAGGGACAGAAGGACACTGACGAGTGAAGGAGTGAATGTCACAGGGGAGAGGACAGTTGGAAACTGGGTAGAGAAGGACGGACAGTAAGACACTTTGACGAGCAGGACAAATGGACACTGTGGAGGGAAGGACACAGGGACAATGGGGAGAGAAGTACAGACTGACACTATGGAGAGAAGGACAGACCGATGGACACTGGGAAAATAAGTTAAGACAGACGCTACGGAGAGAAAGACCCCACCGATGGACTCTGGAGAGAAAAGGAAAGAGTGACTAAGGGGAGAGAATGATGGACACACCGGAGAAGAAGAAAAGACAGACACTGGAGAGTGAAGGACATACAGACTCTGGGAGAGAAGTTCAGTCAGCTGGACACTGGGGAGAGAAGGATCGACAAACATTTGGTAGAGAAGAAGGACAGACAGACACTTTGAGTTAAGGACAAACATATGGACACTAGGGAGAGAAGGACAAAAGTTCACTGGAGAGAGAAAGACAGACAGAAACAGGGGAGGTAAGGACAGTGGGACACTGCAGAGAAAGACAGATGGACAGACACTGGTGAGTGAAGGACCGACAGACACAGGGAAGAGAAGGACATATGGACACTGTGGATAGAAAGACGGACCGAGGGAGACTGGCGGCAGAAAGACAGAGGAAACTGCGGTGCGATGGACAGAAGATCACTGTGCAGAGGGCAGACACACACTGGGTAGTGATGGACGGACAGATGGACACTGGGAAGAGAAGGACAGATGGACAATGGTGAGCGAAGGACAGACAGACATTGGGGAGAGAGAGACAGACGGATGGTCACGGGGGATAGAAGGACAGGCGGACACTGGATAGAGAATATCGGACCGATGGACATTGTGGGAGAAGGACAGATGTACACTGAGGAGAGAAAGACATCAGGTCACTACAGAGAGGACAGAAAAAACTGGGGTAGCGAAGGACAGACAGCCAGACACTGGGAAGAGAAGGACAGACAGTCACTAGGGAGAGAAGGACAGACAGATGGACACTGGCAAGGAAAGGAGAGACGGACACTGGCGTGATAGGAAAAGACGGAAACTTGGGAGAGTAAAACAGATGGATTGTCACAGGGGAGAGAAGGTCAGAGGTTCACCGGTTGGACAACGACCCACAGATTGACACTGGGGAATGAAGGACAGAAGACCATAGGGTAGAGAATGACAGATGGACACTGGTAAGTGAAGGACAGACAGATACTGGGGAGCAATGCACAGGAGATGGTCACTGGGGCATAGATAGACAGACTCTGGGAGAGAAGGACAGACTGACACTGGATAGTGAAGGACTGACAGACACTTGGAGAGAATGTCAGACAGCTGGATACTGGGGAGAGAAGGTCAGACCATCCGTGGGTAGAGAAGGACAGATGGACATTGTGAGATAAGGACAGAAAGATGGACACTAGGGAGAGAAGGACAGAAGAATATTGGGGAGAGAAAATCAGACAGCTGGTCACAGGGGAGTGGACAGAAAGACACTGGGGAGAGAAGGACAGATTGACACTGGGGAGAGAAAACAGATTGAAACTGGGGAGAGAAAGACAGACAGATGGACAATGGGGAGAAGACAGAGGAACACTGGGGACAGTAGGACATATGGACACTGGGGAGTGAAGGACAAACAGATAGAGGCAAGGTAAGTATATAAGCTGGTCACTGCAGAGTAGACAGACAGACAATGTGGAAAGAAGGAGAGACGCACAATGGGGAGAGTAGAACAGAAGCTCACTGGGGAAACACAGAAGGACACTGGGGAAGGAATGACAGATGTTCATTGGTGAGAGAAAGACGATGGACAGACACTGGGGAGAGAAAGACAGATGGAAACTGGGGAGAGAAGGACAGATGGACACTGGGGAATAGAAAGACGTAAGAGTGACACTGGGGAGTGAAAGACAGAGTGTCACTGGTGAGGGAAGAATAGACAGACACTGGGGAGAGAAGGACAAATGGATACTGGGAAAGACGGACAGACCAACACTGGAGAGAAGTACAGATGAACACTCAGAGAGAAGGACAGATGGACATTTGGGAGTGTAGGACAGACCAACACAGGGGAGAGAAAGACAGATGGACATGGTTGAGAAGGACTGACAGACACTGGTGACAGAAATTCTGACAGAGGTACACTGATGAGAGAAGGACATATTGTCACTGGGAGAGAAAGTCAGATGGACACTCAGGAGGGATGGACAGACAGACTCTAGGGAATAAAAGACAGATGGATAGACACTGGTGATAGAACCCTAGACAGACACTGGGGAAAGAAAGACGGATGGACACAGGCGAGAGAAAGACAGACAGAGCGACATTGGGGAGAGAAAGACAAAGTGACACTGGTGAGCGAATTATGGACGGACACGAGGGAGAGAAGGACAGATGGATGGTCACTGGGGAGAGAAGGACAGTCGGACTCCGGGGAGAGAAGAACAAAGTCCCGGGGGAGAGAGTGACAGACAGAAACTGGAGAGAAACGGACAGAATGACACAGGGAAGAGAAGGACAGCTATACACTGGTGACATAAGACAAATGGACATTGGGGAGTGAAATACAGACTGATAGTCACTGGAGTAAGAAGGACGAGACACTGGGTAGAGAATGCTGGACAGATGGACACTGGGGAGAGAATGACCGAGGAACACTAGGGAGAGAAGCACAGACTGACTGGGGAGAGACGGACAGTCGAACACTGTGGAGACAAAGACAGGACACTCCGGAGAGAAAGATGGACAAAGTGTCTCTGGGGAGAGAAAAATAAATGAATGGTCACTGGAGACAGAATGACAGACACTGGTTAGAAAATGATGGACAGATGGACAATGGGGAGAGAAGAACAGAGGAACACAAGGGAGAGAAGTACAGACAGACACAGGGCTGAGAAATATAGATGGTCACTGGGGAGAGAAAGACAGACAGCTGGTCACAGGGATAGAAGGACAGGAGACACTGGGTAGAGAAGTACAGAAGTTCACTGGGGAGAATAAGACAGAAGTACGTCAGCTCAGAGTTTTGTGAAGCAGGCCATTTACTGTAACTTTGTGTCAGATTACAAATCTCAGTTGCCAACATATGCCTATGGATAATATCAATCTATCTCTTATTAATGACTATAGTAAAATTTCATTTGTAATCTAACAAATAAGGCTTCCCTGAATATCAGTGTGCAGAGCTAAGTAACTAGTTAGCTACACATCTGGTTAAAACACACTAAGTCCCTAGTTAAGCACATACCTATTCTACTAGTTAGCCATAGAGGCAGGAGATCAAGTACTCAAGGTCATGTCTGATCAGGCAGTGGAGGGACACAGTGTTAATCCCAGCCATAAGGAGATGGAGGCAGGTTCTCTGAAGTTAAAGGGCATTCTGGGCTATGAGCAAGAGGGGGGTAGGGGAGAGAGGGAGGCAGAGAGAGAGAGAGAGAGAGAGAGAGAGAGAGAGAGAGGCAGAGGCAGAGGCAGAGGCAGAGGCAGAGGCAGAGGCAGAGAGAGAATCAGTCTAAAAGAGAAATGGCTCTCACAAAAGTTATCTCAGCACGTGGCATCTCAAGCCTTTAATCCCAGCACTAAGGAGGTGAAGGTCAGTGTGAAGACAGGGCTGCCAAGTACGACAGGATTATAATTTTTCTAACAGATAGAGATGGCATGGTGTATATTTGGTTATCAAAATACTCATGCGGTATGCAGTTATTTGTTTGATTTGTTTTTTTGTTTTGTTTTGTTTTTGTTTATTTCGTTTTTTGAGACGGAGTTTCTCCTTGGCTTTGGAGGCTGTCCTGGAACTGGCTCTTGTAGACCAGGCTGTTCTTGAATTCACAAAGATCAGCCTGCTTCTGCCTCAAATTCTGGAACTTAAGGCATGGCACCTGCCATGGTATGGGGTTTAAGTTAGGTAATGTTCACACTGTGAGTGAAAGCATGGTACATATTGTAAAATCTCAGGAATGCACATGTATGTACACTTGTAGCATCTAGAAAGACACGACATGCTGAGTGCTTTCCTGGCTAACTTCGTCCTTGGCTTCTTGTGTTTTACTTCACATAATGCACATATTTGTAAAACTTTCTATTAAAACCTTAAAAAACACATACACAAACCCAAAGAAAAAATCAAGACAAATAAAATGGTACACTTTCGATTAAGTAAACTTTAAGACAAATGGCTCAAGTATTTTCCAGCAACTTACCAGACACTGCTATCTAGTGGAAATGAAAATATATGGCTATGAAGGTTTTTAGAAAGACAGTGTCTCATAATTTCCCACGGTAGCTGAAAGCATGCTCCTCAAATTGTTCCACATAATAGAAGCAGAAGGGACACTGCCAAACAGTTTTTACGAGGCTACAATAGCCTTGATACACAAAGACACAACTAAGAAAGAGAACTACAGAACAATGTCCCTCATGAACATTGATGCAAAAATTCTCAGCAAATACAGGCAAATCGAATGCAAGAACACATCAGAGAAATCATCTACCATGATTAAGTAGGCTTCATCCCAGGATTGCAAGGATGGTTCAACAGACATAAATCCATAAATGTAATCCACCATAAAAAACAGACTGACGGGAAAAAAAATGATCATCTCAGTAGATGGAGAAAATGCCTTTGACAAAATCCAACAACCCTTCCTGATAAAGGTCTTGGAGAAATCAGAGAAAACGGGAACATACCTCAACATATTAAAAGCAATATACAGCAAGCCAAAAGCCAACATCATATTAAATGGAGAGAAACTCAATCCAATTCATCTAAAATTGGGGACAATACAAGGATGTCCACTCTGTCCATGTCTCTTTAATATTGTCGTTGAAGTTCTAGCTAGAGCAATAAGATAACAAAAGAAGATCAAGGGAATACAAATTGGAAAATAAGAAGTCAAAGTGTCACTATTTGCAGACAATATGACAGTCTACATCATTGACCCAAAAAACTCGATCAGGGATCTCCTACAGCTGATAAACAACTTCAGGAAAGTGACAGGATACAAGATTAACTCAAAAAATCTGTAGCCCTATTATATACGGATGACACATTGGTGGAGAAAGGAATCAGAGAAGCATCACCCTTTACAATTGCCACTAACAACATAAAATACCTTGGGGTAACACTAAACAAAAACATGAAAGACCTGTACCATAAGAATTTTGAGTCTCCATAGAGAGAAATTAAAGAAGCTACCAAAAATGGAAAGATCTCCCAAGCAAATGGATAAGTTGGATCAACATAATAAAAATGGCAGTCTTGCCACAAGCAATCTACAGATTCAATGCAATCCCCATAAAAATCCCAACACAATTATTCAAAGACCTTGAAAGAACAATTCTCAACTTTATATGTAGAAACATAAAACCCAGGATAGCCAAAACAACCCTATACAAAAACGAACATCTGGAGGCATCACCCTCCCTGATTCCAAAGTCTATTACAGAGCTATAGTGCTGAAAACACCTTTTAATTGGTACAAAAATAGACATATAGACCAATGGAGTAGAGTTCAAAACCTTATATTAACTCACACACACAGGAACAATTAGTTTTGAATAAACAATCCAAATGTATATGATGGAACAAAGGGAACATCTTCAACAAATGCTGCTGGCATAACTGGTTCCATATATGTAGAATACTGCAGTTAGACCCAAGCCTATCGCATTGCACCAAACTTAAGTCAAAATGGATCAAAGACATCAACATATATCCAGCAACACTGCACTTATTAGAAGACAAAGTGGGAAATACCCTTGAATTAATTGGTACAGGAGACCACTTCCTGAACATTAAACCAGTAGTACAGTCACTGAGGTCAACAATTGATAAATGGGACCTCATGAAACTGAGAAGCTTCTGTAAGACAAAGGACATAGTCAGAAAGACAAAATGGAAGCCCACAGACTGGGAAAAGATATTAACCAACCCCACATCTGACAGAGGGCTGATCTCCAAAGGATACAAAGAACTCAGGAAAGTAGTCTCCAAAACACCAAACATCCAATTAAATAGTTGGGTACAGAACTAAATACACAATTCTCAATAGAGGAATCTAAAATTGTTGAAAGACACATAAGAAAGTGTTCAACATCCATACCCATCAGGGAAATGCAAATCAAAACAACTCTGAGATACCATCTTACTCCAGTCAGAATGGCCAAAACAAAAAATAACAAGGACAGTTTATGCTGGAGAGGATGTGGAGAAAAGTGAACACTCCTCCACTGCTGGTGGGCATGCCAACTTGTACAGCCACTTTGGAAATCAGTATGGTGACTCCTTAAGAAAATGGGAATGAGTCTACCACAATATCCAGGAGTGCCACTCTTAGGCATATACCCAAAGAAGAACATTCATACAAGAACATCTGTTCAACGATGTTCATAGCAGCACTATTTGAAATAGCCAGAAAATGGAAACAGCCTGGATGCCCATCAAATGAAGAATGGATAGAGAATATGTGGTACATTTAAACAATGGACTACTACCCAGTGGAAAAAAGCAATGGAATCTTGAAATTTGCAGGAAGATGGATGGAACTAGAAGAAACCCTTCTAAGGGAGATAACCCAAATCAAAAATAAAACATGTGGATTTTAGACAAACCATAAACGATTACCATACTACAATCCACACTACCAAAGAAGCTAATTAACAAGGAGGACCCTAAGACAGACATACAGTATCTCCTGGAAAGAGGAAAGGGTCAAGAACTCCTGGTAGTTGTGAGCACGGGAAGGGGAAAGGGAGCTAGAGAATGAGAAGGGGAGAAGAGGAGGGATGCATAGGACAGGATGGAGCATTGGGGCTTAGTTGGGGGAAAATAGAAGAAAATAAGAAAGAAGATACCACAATAGAAGGAGACATTTTAGGTTTACAGAGAAAGCAGGCACTGGGGAAAGGGCTGGAGAGCTACAAAGACGACAGCCACTAACAATCTAATCAACAGAGGAGAGGCTACCTTAAATGCCCTCCTCTGATAATGAGATTGATGACTGTCTTATATGCCATCCTATAGCCTTCATCCAGCAGCTGGTGAAAGTAGAATCAGACACCCACAACTAATCACTGAACTGAATTGGAATCCAATCACATAGAAGGACGAGTGAAAAACAAAATGGTCCAGACCGGGCTGGTATTCTTCCCCTGACTCAATCTTCCTATTCCCTCCTGTCCTGTTCTCCCTAATGTCCTCGCCTTTTCTTTGTGCTAACTCCCTCTCACCTAACTCCTTTCAGCTCCGACTGTCTCAATTACCTCAGGAGATTTTATATCTTCCTGCTACATTTGGGACCCTGTAAGTTCCTCTTTGTGATCTCCTTGTTTCCTAGCTTCTCTGGCGGTGTGGATTGAAGGCTGATAATTCTTTGTTCTATGTCTAAATACCATATATGACTCAATATATACAATATTTATATTTCTATGATTGGGATACCTCATTCAAGATGGTTTCTTATAGTTCCATCCATTTTACTACAAAATTCAAGATTCCATTGTTTTTTTTTCCACTGAGTAGTACTCCACTGTGTAAACTTATCACATTTTCTTTACCCATTTTTCACTTGAGGGCCAGTTAATTTGCTTTATGGGAAAGCCTAGACAACATATCTCACTCTGAGTCATATAAAAATCTTGTTTGCTCCATTACAAAGACAAACATAAGAAATGGACATATGTCTTGAGACATTTGAAATTCCTCTAACGGTGTGAAATAAATCCACCATTTATAAAAGAAAGACACTGAATATGAGATTTATGGAGCAGAGCTACTCTTATAAACATAACAGATGTGCTGGAAGAAATACAAACACATTAAATTAACATCAAATGTTGCTATTTTCAGTGGAAAAAATGGAATCTTGAGATTCGCAGGTAAATGGATGAAACTAGTCAAAACCATGCTGAGTTAGGAAGTCAAGTCCCAAAAATACAAGAATGGTATGTAATCACTCATACATGGATTTTAAATCTAGGTCAAAGAAATAGCAGCCTACAATCCACAATCCAGAGAAGATAAATTGCCAAGAATTCCTTAAAGAGACATGCATGATCCTCTATGAGAAGAGGAAAGGTAAAAGATCCACTAAGAAAATGGGGAGCATGTGGTTGGAGGGAGTTAGAAGGAAAAGAAGGGGAGAAGAGGAGTGACGAGGGGGACATGATGAAAAATTAAGATCTAGTCAGGGGGAGCATAGAGGAGAGAAAGAAAGAGATACCATCAGAGGGGGAGACATTATAGGTTTAAAGAAAATTCTGGCATTAGGAAAATGTCCAGAGACCTACAAGTTTGACTCTAAACTAACAATGTAAGCAATACTCAAGTGTCTACCTTAAATGCCCTTCTCCAATAATGAGATTGATGACTACCTGATATGCAATCCTAGTGTCTTCATCCAGTAGCTTTGGACGCAGAGGCAGACAACCACAGCTAAACAGTGAACTGAACTCTGGATTCCATTTGCAGAGAAGAAGTTTACCATTTTACGACAAAAATGGTAAAGACCAGGCTGGAGACATGCACAGAGCTGAATAGTAGTAGTTCATGGACCACAAACTGATAGCTTAGAAACCAGTATAGGATTGTTCTAAATCTTGTGAAGGGGAAAATCACTTTGGAGGTTTGGACAATCAATGGAGACACTGGTAGTGGATGAGTATTTACCCATAGTACACAAATGAACTTTGGAAGCCCTCTCCCCATAGAGGGATACTCTCTCAGTCTAGATACACTGGGGATGGCCTAGACACTGTCCAAATCATATGGCAGGCTTTGAAGATCCATCATGGAAGGCATCACCATCTCTGGGGAACAGAAAGAGGTTGGGATAGGGAATTTGTGGGGGCAAGGGAAGGAGGGAGGTGAAACTAAGACTGACCTATAAGAAGATTCCTTCTAATTTAAAAGAAAAAATAAAGAATGTTGAACTTTTCAAGACCCCTTCTGCTTCCACTTTTTGTGCAGTTAAAAAAGGGCAAGCAAGTCTTCTGATATGATGAAGTCATAGAACCCCTGCCCCATCACATGATGGGCAGCTCCTCCCTACTGTATCCACAAGCCAGCTGTACTTAGGCCTTCCCTCATAGAGAAAACTCTGCAAATTGTCCAGGCAAGAATTTTCTGGTATTTTTGTGTGTGGGGGGGGAATTAATTCTGAGATTTTCCTCTGGTTGCATTCACTTTGTTTATGATGCCCCCTTTGTGTCTTACTCACTTCATCATTCCTTCGTGTTCTCTCTCTCTCTCTCTCTCTCTCTCTCTCTCTCTCTCTCTCTCTCTCTCTCTCTCCTCTCTGTCTCTCTCTCTTGAGTGACTGTATACACAGAAACACAGAAACACACAAACTTTCAAACAAACAAAAACACACCCACATATAAACACCAAAATGATTGCCAGTTTTTTTCCCGGTTTTGGTGTACTGCACAAACATTCATTTCATTTGTGCCATCTAAATTCTTTCTTCATAAGCCTATGTGCACACCTCTGCTCTTCTCTCCTGATCCATTTCTGGAAAACCGTGACCTTGAATCCCCGGGACTCTCAAGCAGTTGGATCAAAGGGTGATTAACACAATGCCTGAAAACTTTCTCTAATGAGATAGTTTGTACCTTTTACTAACCTTTGTTTCATATTATTCATTTATTTGTTTGTTAGAGACAGTGTATATATATATGAAGTTTTGGAGCCTCTCCTGTAACTGGCTCTGGAGACCAGGGTGGCCTGGAGCACAGTTCTACACATATATTTTCTTTCCAAGGGCTGGGATTAAAGTGTGTGCCAATGCAGCACTGCTTATCATTATATCTTATAGACACACACACACACACACACAATCCCTTTCTTCCTGTGATTCCATACATCTTACTCACTCGCAATTGCTTCCAGTAAATCAAAATTAATAGATGCCAACCAGTACCCACACCTATTGTTTTTTTCCAGCTTTTTCTTGCTTGCACACTCTACCCTTAAATCAACTGATTCTCAAGATGTGAGATTTAATTGTGGTTTTCAAAGTTCCTCTTTTGTTTCTAAAATTAAGTAGAACGTCTGGGATATCTTGGATCCTTTATACACCCAACCTGTGATGTTCATTTTATTTAGTCACACACACACACACACACACACACACACACACACACACACACACACACAAACACACACACACATACACACACCTTTACAAGAATATGTATTATTTTAATGTGCTAGATGTTCAAAAATTTTGTGTCAACTGAGCATTAATGTATTTAAAACTCTAGTTAAATATTGTCTGCATTTTAATCTGATGCTGTATTTGTACAATTATGGATCTACTATTACTAAATAAAATCCAGTAGAAACTCTCCATAAACCAATGCTTCTATGCATCCCTAAAGTCTCTTTCTAAATATTTGCATGCAACTAAATGTATGTGTATATGTCCAATTCTCCAAAAAGAGCTGTATGAAGTACTTTGTACAAAAAATAGAGTGTCTAAGTTTTAAAGCTCTCTTGGTGATCAAAGAAAGGACTATTTTGTTTGTTGTTTGATGCTTGCAGGCTTTCAGTCAGGCATTCTCAAAGTTGCCAGTAATAAGGACCTACAGGATTCTCAGCCACGCCCATCTGCCTCGTTCAACCCTTCACAGAGTTACTGTCTCCAAAAAACCCTGATTGGCTGCCAACGATTGCCTCCCTTACAGGTGACCTCTGACACCTGTGAGCCCCTCTCAATCCCTCTTTCTGCTCTCGGAAGAGGGATCTTACCAATGGACTAGTCCATTCTAGTGTTGCATGCTATGAATTGTACCTGTTCACAAAGCGTGAAGAACAAAGGGATGGAAATCCTTCTCCTTCCACTTTTTGTGCAGTTAATATAGGTTGAGCAAGGCTTCTGAAATGACCATCACTAAGTCAAGAGATACTCCTTGATATGCATGCAGGTCATAGCACCCCTGCCACATAACCTGGTGGGCAGATCCTCCCTTGTCCTCCCACAAGCCAGTAATACCTAGGTGTTCCAAAATGCAGATGACTATGCAAATATTTGCATTTGTTTTTTTTTGGCACCTTCATTCTTTAATTCCTAGATTTTCCCCTTATTATGTCCAATTTGTTTTTAATCGCCACTGTCTCTTGCTCCGTTCATCCCTCCTTCCTATTCTCCATCCCCACCTCTCTTTGTCTCTCTCTGTCTCTCTCTCTCTTCTTCTTCTTCTTCTTAGCTGGGTACACTAATGGTGTACGAGTAACAAACTTAGAAGAATAGTCATGATACCTAGGTGGAGTAGGTGCCTGGGATTGGAGTGATATTGATTCTGAGGCATCCAATGATCTTTAAGCCTAGCAATGATATCCTTTTGAAAAGTTTCACTCTCCTTAATCATAAAAGATTCCAAGCACGTTAGTGAATCTGTAAATTGCTCTAACTGCTCATCTACATGTGTTTTTTTTTTTTTTAGGTCTTTAATACGATCATCCTTAGGCAGCATCTGGATGGCATGGAAACTGCCTTCTAGGTATTGGAGTCTAGATTCCAGGTCATGATTTGCTGATTTTGAGTCCTCAGCAATCGACCGTATGGACCTATGTAATCTGTCAGCCCTGTACTGTAAATTATCTTCCAAACATTCAAATCTAGACTTAAATTTCTGATCTGCTACCTTGGATGCTTCAATAACTGATTGAATGGCATTGTCCAATTCTTCAACCCTATGCTGGGTATTTTGTACCGTTGCATCTAGTTGCTGGGTAACATTGCCTATCTGAATTTCTAGCTGGCTACAGATATTCTTTAGCTTGTCATGGTCTTCTGACAACCTAGCCTTTAGGACCTCAGATGTGGAGGATCTCTCTGCGTTTATCTTATCATAAATACACTTCATCTCATCAGACAGCTCTGTCTTTAGTGTATTGGACAGAGAGTCAAGCTTATCATCCAATTTCTGTTCCACTTGCTGCACAATTGTGGTCTGACCTAATCGTAAAGCTGTTATTTCCTGTAAGTAGGTGGTGAGGTTATCCTTATCCCTATTCCTGAGTCCCCTGGCTAGTAATACTTTTTGTACCAGCAAGCTAACTGCCATTATGGCATATAGACCAGTAATTGGCACATTGACATCCGCCTTAAACAGTGCATTCACGTAATAATATAACCAATTTTAGCAAATGATAAATATTCTGCCATAATTTTACCTAATTTCTACTCCAGATGCAGTAAAAATATTTGACCAGCAGGTAGCACAGGCATTCAGTTATTCCGAGGCATTTGGCAGCAGTCAGTCAGTGGTGGAAAGAGGTCACAAAAGTGGCTGTGCTTATCTCAGAGTGTATACGTCCTTGCAGCCCCAACCATTGAAACTGATTCGGCTTTCCCACAGCAGCAGCCTGGGGAAGTCTCTTCTGAAAGCCTAGGCCTACCTCGACTCTAGGCAGCTAGAAACTGAGCTGGTTGGATGGTTCTGAGCAGCTCAGCTGCAGTGGGTCGGCTGCTAGCCGGGAACGCCTGTGGAGAGAGGATGATTTCCAGGCCTAGTTCGAGGGCCAGATGGAACCCACAGCCTGTCCCAAATGGGGTGTAGGTTTCCAATATCCCACTTCTGACACCAGATATAGTGGGAAATTACCAATACGGAGTCAGGTAGAAATATAAGGGTATTTAAAAGGGAAAAACCTTACTTACAGAGCAACCTAGCCAGCCAGCATGGTAGCAGTCTGTACAGCAAGCAGCAAAGTGAAACCGAAAGCGCAAACACAGTCACCCTACTTCACTCTGACCACGCCCTCACAAGCATGGACAGGCACACCTGTAGCCAGCCCCTAAGTAGGCATGGTTACAGCTTCCCCTACAACAGTGCCCTGCCTCCTGGCGACCATGCAATCAATCTCCCAGGTTGCTTTTCCTGGGCCCACTCTTCTGGACCTACAGTATTCTCAGCCACGCCCATCTCCCTCTATCCCCCCTTCATGGATTTACTGCCTCCAAATACCCGGATTGGCTGCCAGACCACTGCCTCCCTTACAGGTGCCCCCTGACACCTGTGAACCCCTCTCAATCCATCTTTCTACTCTTTGAAGTGGGAGCTTAACAATGGACTCGTCCATTCTAGGGGTGCATGCTATGATTTTACCTGTTCACAAAGCATGAAGAACAAAGGGATGGAAACCCTTCTCCTTCCACTTTTTGTGCAGTAAATACAGGGGGATCAAGGCTTCTTAAATGAGCATCATTAAGTCAAGAGCTACTCCATGGTGGCCATGCAGGTCATAGCACCCCTGCCCCATCACCTGGTGGGCAGATCCTCCCTTCTCCTTAAACAAACCAATAATACCTTGGCGTTCCCTCGTGCACATGATTATGCAAATAGTTGGCCAAAAATTTGCATTTAGGTTGCTTTTGTTGGCACCTTCATTCTTTAATTCCTAGATTTTCCTCTTGTTACATCCAATTTGTTTATAATCGCCCGTGTCTCTTGCTCCCTTCATCCCTCCTTCTTAATCTCTCTCCCCACCTACTCTCTCTCTCTTTCTCTCTCTCTCTCTCTCCTTCTTTGCCTCGCTCTCTCTGTGAGTGAGTGTATAAACACACTCACATACAAACACACAAACACTACACAAAGACGACCACACCCACACAAACACCAACAAGATTGCCCTTTTCATCCAGGGTTTTGGGGCATCTCACAAAAATTCATTTCATTTGTGCCATCTCAATTTTTCTTCATAAGCCTATGTGCACACCTCTGCTCTTTTCTGCTGGTTTCTGTTTCTGGAAAACCATGACCTTGAATCGCTAGGACTCTCAAGCATTTGAATCAAAGGATGAGTTCTATAATGGCTGAAATCTTTCCCTAATTAGGTGGATGTCCTGAGAATTTGCACCTTTTTACTAACCTTTATTTCACCTTATTCAATTATTTGATTGTTAGAGACAAGGAATCTATATGTAGCTTCAGATCTTTTCCTGTAACGGGCTCTGGAGACCAGGGTGTCTTGGAACACACAGTTCTATTCTTGCCTTTTCCTGCCAAGGGCTGGGATTAAGGTGTGTGCCAATGAAGACCTGCATTTTATTTAGTCTCTCTCTCTCTCTCTCTCTCTCTCTCTCTCTCTCTCTCTCTCCCTCTCTCTCTCTCTCTCTCACACACACACACTCACATACACACACTCACTCTCAAAATCCATTTCTTGCTGTGATTTCATTCATCTTACTCACTTTCACTTGCTTCCTGCAAATCTCCTATTAATATATGCCCACTAGTACCCTTACCTCTTGTTTACTTTCCAGGTTTTCTTGCATGCACCCTCTGTCCTTAAATCTAATGCTTCTCAAAATGTGGTATTTAACTGTGGTTTCCAAAGTTCCAGTTTTGTTTCTACAATCTAGTAGAATGTCTGGGATATCTTGGATCAATTTTGCACCCGTCCTGAGATTTTCATTTTATTAAGACACACACACACACACACACACACACACACACACACACTCACACATTTACAAACATACATTTTTCTTTAAAATCTTAATGTTCAAACAGTTTTTTGTCAAATGTGCATTAATGTACAAAAAATCGAAGTACCTAATTGTCTATATTTTAATCTGCTCTTATATATGTTCAATTATTGATATACTATCGCTAACTAACTTCCACTAGCAACTCATCATAAACAAATTCATCTCTGCATACATAAAATCTCTTTCTATATATTTGCATGTACCTGAATTAATGTGTATGTGTCCAAGTCTCCATAGAGATGATTAGGAAGTCCTTTATACATAAAACAGAGCATCTAAGTGCTAAATCTCTCTTGGTCTTCAAAGAAAACCCTGTGTTGTTTCTTGTTTGTTGCTTTCAGGCTTTCAGTCAAGCATTCTCAAAGTTGCCAATGATCCCAGGACTGAGAGGGGTGGATGGCGGGATTGTTGGTTCTGTCGTTGTGGTCAATTGGTGTGTCAGGGTCAGTTTACTTTCTAGCCCACCAATTCTTGTAATCCTTAAGGGCCTTGGCCATGAGCGGGATGGGAAATAAATGTACATAGGTAATTAATACAAATATTTCAACTCTTAAACTCTTAATTGTTTATATAATAGATTCTGTGTGCACAGGGAACTAAAATTACTCTAGCTATCTTAACATCATTTAAAAATCATTTTCAGAATTATCTCAACTGAGAACTTCTTACACAGGATAAGGTAGTCTTCTTCCACAGAGTCTCAACAAGTTTAAAACTCATTCTCAAGGGCAGGCGACATGTCCAGCTCAAATTAAACTCAGTGGCATTTTGGAGGTTCTTAGTCTCATGGTACTGTGTCAAGGAATTTTCTTTAAACTTACATGTCTTTTGCAAATATATTATGCCTTCCATGTGTATATTTTTATTGGATTTCTTTGTGGAAAAATACTTATCCTTATGCCTATATGTCTCTTGTGCTGTTTCTTGATCTCTTTTTCTTCTTTTTCTCTGTTAGCTTTGTCCTATTCCTGGTTTTTAATTTTATCTTTTTTCGTTGCATTATCATATTTAGATGCCTTTTTGTTTCCTAGTGAGAGAGAAAAAGAAAGGGTATGGAATTGGGTGGGAGGGCAGGTTTAGAGGATCTGGGAGGAGTTGAATGTGGGGAGTCATAAACAGAATATATTCTAAGAACAATCTATATTCTATTAAAATAATTAAAAGCACATAACTGACTTCACTACGAGTTCCCAAATGTACTCGTAGACCCTCTCTGTGCTTAAACTAGGGAGAGTTAAAGCAACAAATGTCAGGTCTCATAAATTTTAGCATCATAAAAAATCATAGGAAGGCAGATGATGCAAGTTCTAAAGGTAGAATAAATCAGAAAACCCTCACTGATACAGACTGTTTATGGGGAAATGTCTTACAGCTGTGAATTCATGAAAACAGGTGGATGATGTTTCACATGGAATAAATTTAATTTCTTTCCCATTGATCAGCACATATACAGCAATCTTTAAATGTCTCAGTTTAGGCTGGGTCAAATAACATCTAACCAAATACATTTTAGGTAGCCATTTAGAGCTTCAAATGTTAGAACTTATAAGTATAACATATTTTGCTTAAAACATGTTGATTGTTTTATTATACTCCTTAAATAGGAATTCAATTCTTGAAAAACAGACAGAATTTCTGTTCTCACTTCAGGCCCCCATGACTGCAAAATTAATGTTTTGCCTAGAATTTCTTCCCCTACTTGCTTGGTTTAATGGTCTTCAAAAGGCCAAAGTTCAAAAGGAAATTTTAATTCATTTCTGTGTTTTCCTATCATTGTTACATTATTCCTAATATTTTTTTAGATAATATAGCCAAAATAGCTCTTATATTTGTCTTTTTTATTTTAAGTTCCAATAGTGGATCTCTTTCAAAAATACTAAAATTGACCCTGAAATTATATGCCCCTTTCTGGTGTTGTCTTCATTGAATTAATCCCAAACATTTAATCCTATACTTTCTTAAAATAAAAAGTTATCTTTTCACCTGGCACAAAGAACTAAAGTTCTTCATGATCAACAGGACATTTTTTATCAACACATCTAAGCTAAAATATTCTGCTTATGCTTTTATCCCTTCAAACTGTTTTTCTGACTCAAAATTTGATTAATGCACTACATCATCTTATGATGAATTTTTCATCAACAAAAAAGTTTATAGAGCTCCTAAACTCAAGGGTAGGCCCTGAATGGATTGGGAAAATATAAAGATAACACAGGAATAAGTCAGACTATTTTAGCTCTTATAAGTAGAGTAGGCAGTAATAGTAATAGGAATAGTATTGTAATAGTAGTATTAATAGTTACAGTAAAAATTATTAATAATGATAAATAGTAATAAGGTTGAAAGAGAGAGGTTGAGTGTCTTACTTAAATTATTGTTCTCTAAACAATAAAAATACAACAGAGAATGGTATTTTAAAAATCAAGATATTTTGGTGCTATATAATTGCAAATTTAGTCTATATAATCACAGACACAGATTTGAAGAGATATTAGATTGGAAATAAGAAGTAACAATGTGTACAGAGAGACAGCTCGTTAGTTTAAAGTACTAACCATCAAACCAGTTTGCTGAAGCTTGATACTCTACTTCTGAAGTTATTCGTTGACCTCCACACTCATCCTCATCTCTCACGACACAAAACCCATATGTGTTCTAAGAAAAGCAGCTGTAATGGCTTAGTGCCTAAGGAATCATGTTCTTCTAGCAGAAAACCTGATTTCAGTTCCCAGCACCACAGATGGAGAAGGTCACAACTGAGTATAACTTCAGATTCAGTTGTCTGACTTTCCTCTGGATTCTGATCCACACTCAGATGGACACACACACACACACACACACACACACACACACACACACACACACAAACACACACACTTAAAATAACAAAAATAAGTGTTTTCAAAAAATAGCAAAATGTTGCACAGATTCAGTGATAAAGTGCATGGAACTCTTAGAACCAGAAGTGAGAATGAACATCGAAACACATATCTCTGACATAGAATCAAAGGAAAACACTGTTAAATGGAGTGGGTAAACTACAAATTGTCACCAAAGGGGATATGCAATATTAAGTAGAAATATATCAAAAATTTATAGCTGCGTTGCTCATGAACACAACCTGTAGACTGAAATGTACATCTACCAAAGACCAGCCTTTCGGGGGATTCCTGAGGCCCATGTCTGGGTACTTTCCGAATCACTCTATTCTATTGGTTATACTCACATCCTTAGTTCCTGATGTTTATACAAATTTTCTATTTCCATCATTGTCTCATTCTGTATTTTTCTTTATTTTTTCTATTGAAGCTTTCATGCCTTGGATTGTTTCTATTTGATCCTCTAATTGTTTGCTTGTTTTTTCTCTGCTTTCTTTAGATTTGAGCCCTGCAATTGGGCAGACCTTGTTATACAGAGCCTGTACTTGCTGATTATCTGTACAAATTTTTCCTAATGTAACTGTTATTTGATATATTACCACAAAATGTTGGTTCTTTCAACTGCCTGTTAATCTATAAAAAAATTCATACATTTTATTAGTTTAATATTATTAATTTAAAATAAATTTGGAACTTATATTGTCTGGTGCATTTTTCCTTCATCAAATTTTGAAAATGCAATAGTAAATAATTAAACTATGACTCTCTGTTTCCCCATTATCTGCTGAGGTGGGTTTTCCCTCTGCTCCTGCCCATCTCCCCCAATCACCTCTTTTTGGATATTTCTGGGCATGCCCCTGCCATATAGCAGACCCACCCAAACAAGGACGACATCCCTGAGGCCAGAAACACCTTAACATGGTTACCAAAACACTCTGACCTTTGCTGAGAATAGTAGGAGAGGCCAGACACTGTGGAGCTATAGACACTGAAGTCTTGGTCCACTTATACCACAGGGTAACAACAAGAGATAGAGAGTCCCCGCATGCACCCACCGAAATAATAGAAGGGAAGACAACAGAATAAGAACACACTCAGCAATGGAAAAAACAACATAACTTCACCAGAATCTCAGGACTACATACAAACAAGTTATAAAAAGCATATCTGAGAGGAACAGATAGAACTAAAAATCTACTGTATGAAGATGTTAGAGACCCTTAACTAGGAAATCAGAAAATCTCTTAAAGAAATAGAAAAAAAAACAAACAAATATTCAAGAAATATATAATTCTCTAAAAGAGTCTTAAGAAAGCCAAAAAAAAAACAAGTAATGGAGCAATTTGAAACAATTCAAGCCATGAAAGCTGAAAAAGAAGTAATAAAGAAAACACAGAGTAAGGCAATGATGGAAATAGAAAATTTATATAAACATCAAGGACTAAGGATGTGACAATAACCAATAGAATGCAAGAGATTGGAGAGAGAATCTCAGTTGTTGAAGACACATTAGAGGATATGCATTCATCCACCAAAGAAAATCTCAAGTCCAACGAATCCTAACATAAAATAACCAAGACATATGGGACACCACAGAAAACTCAAACTTTAGAAAAATTGGTATAGAAGAAGATGAAGAAATACAGCACAAACGTATAGAAAACATAATCAAGAGAATCATGGAAGAAAACTTCTCCAACCTAAAAAGGATATGCCTATGAAATTACAAAAGGGTTACAGAATAACAAATAGGCTGGACCATAAAAATGTCTATTTGCCTCATAATAATCAAAACAGCAAACTCATAGAATAAAGAAAATATAATAAAAGCAGCAAAGAAAAAGGCCATGCAACAAATAAAGCCAGACATGCCAGCAATAATCCTGACTTTTCAATGGAAAATTGTAAAGGCAGAAGGTCCTTGATAGATGTCCAACAAACACTAATGGAAATCAGATGCATACCCAAAGTACTGTACCCAGAAAAGCTTTCAATCATGATAGAAGGAGAAAAGAAGATAGTCCATGACATAACCAGATTGAAACAATACATATCCACAAATCTAGCCCTACAAAAAATCCTGGAAGGAGAACTCCTACCAAACAAGATAACTACACTCACAAAAACATAGGCAATAGATAATCCCACTTTACTAAGCACCAAAAGAAGAGGGGGAAATTCACACAATAATAACACCAACAGCAAATCCAAAACAAACAAGTACCAACATTCAGTCAACATTCGCATCCCTCTATAGCAATGTTCTTACCTGTGTATAAAAAGCTACAGTCTAATAGATATTATACAAACACAGAATCCTTCCTACTGAAATATACAGGAAACATATCTCAACCTCAAGGCAGACCCTAGCTCAGGATTGAGAAAAGATTTTCCAATCAAATGGACCTGAGAAACAAGCCAGGATAGCAATCCTAATATCTAACAAAATGGACATCAAACTAAAAGCAATCAAAAGATTTGACGAAAGGCATTTCATACTCATCACAGGAAAAGTCCATCCAAATGAAGTCTCATTCCTGAACACCTGAACCCCAAATATGAAGGCACCCATATTTGTAAAATAAACACTAGTAAAGTTGAAACAACACATAAAACCTTACACACTTATACTAGGAGACTTCAACAGACCCTCTTACTGATAGACAGGACCACCAAACAGAAACTTAAGAAAGAAGCAAAGGACCTAACAAAAGTTATGACCCAAATTGGCATAATATAATCTATAGAACATTCCATCCAAAAACAAAATTATATACCTTCTTTTCAGTGCCACATGGACCCTTCTCTAAAATTGACCACATACACGGCAACATAGTGAACCTCAACAGGTATAAAAAATTGGAATAACTTCCTGTATCTTCTCAGACCACCATGGCTTAAAATCAGAATTCAGAAGCAACACACATTCAGAAAACCCCAAAATGCATGTAAGTTGACCAATGCTCAATAAAGACTTCCTAGAATTCAATGAACATGATGGCACAAATACTCTGACCTATGGTACACTCTGAAAGCAGTGCTAAGATGAAAGTCCAAAGCACTAAGTGTTCAATGAAGAAAATGGAAAATAGCCACACTAGAGTATGAACAGAAGACCTGAAAGCACTAGAACAACAAGAAGCAGACTGACCAGGAGCAGTAGCCGCCAGGAAATATTGAAATTCACAGCTGAAATCAAGAAAGTAGAAACAAAGAAAACAATACAAAGAATCAATGTAAGTAACAGTTGGTTCTTTTAGAAAAATAACAAAATAGACATATTCTTATCCAACCTAACCAGAGGCAGAGAGGGAACATGCAAATTACCAAAGTCAGAAATGGAAATGTGGGAATGACAAAAGACACTGGGGCAATGCAGAGAATCATCAGGTCATAATTTGAAAATTTTCACATAATTGGAAAATTTAAAGGAAATGAACGATATTCTGGATAGATATAACTTACCAAAATAAACCAAAAACAGATAAGGAATTTAAATAGACCTGTAACCCCTACTGAAATAGAAATAGTCCTAAAAATTCTTCCAACAAACAAGTCCATGGCCAGGTATTTTCAATGGAGAACTCTACAAGAAACTCAAAGAAGAGCTAATACCAAAACTCTTCAAATGGTTCAACCCAATAGAAGCAGAAGGATGAAACTCTTTTTAATATTCTACAATTGCCTTAGTTCCCAATCCACACAAAGGCATAACCAAGACAGAGAAATACAGACCGATCTCCCTCATGAACACTGATGCAAAAATACACAATAAAATACTGGCCAATCAAAACCAAGAACACATCAGAAAAGTCATCCAACATGATCAAGTAGGCATTATCCCAGGCATTCAGGGCATATGAAAATCCATCAATGTATTCCACCATATAAACAATCTGAAAATAGGTAAAACATATGTTCATCACATTAGATGCTGAAAAAGCCTTTGTCAAAATCCAACTCTGCTTCATGATAAAGGTCTTGGAGACATCAGGGATAGCAGGGAAATACCGAAGCATAAAAAAGGGCAATAAAAAGAAACCAACAGCCAACATTAAACTAAATTGATAGAAACTCAATTTGATTCCTCTAAAATCAGGATCAAGACAATACCATGAATGCTATTCAGTAGCTAATGGAAGCAGAAGCAGAGATCTATAGCAAAACACCGAGCCAAACTCCTGGAATCCAGTTTCACAGAGGGAGGAGTCAGGAACAAAGGGGTCAAGACCACACAAGGAAAAACTGTAGAAACACATGAAGTGAGCAAGTGGGAACTCATGGACTCCAGTCTGACAGCTAGGAAACCAACAGAGGACCAAAACAGGCCCCTGAAAGTGGTTGTCAGTTTGCAGCAGTGGATAGCCTATGGGTGCTCTGGCAGGGGAACCAGTATATATCCCTAGTGCATGAATGGATGTTGGTAGCTAATTTCCCATGGAGGGACTCTCTTAGCATAGATACAGAGATGAGGTCCTAGACCCTACCCCAAATGAATTGACATGTTTTGATAATCCCTCATGGAATGTTTCACCTTCCCACGGGAGTAGTGGGGGATGGGATGGGGGAGTTGTTGGGGTGTATGGAAGGATGGGAGGAAGAAGGAACTGGGATTGATATGTAAAATAATATTGTTTCTAATTCAAGTAAAATTTATTTCCAGGAAATTATTTTTAATTAGTTTAAATTAAATACAAGACTGATTCACATGTAAATCCCTGCTCCCTGTACCACAGATCCGCCTCCACCCCTACTATCCCCTCTCCGCATCACCACTCTGCTCCACTGAAGGGTAAGGCCCTCCATGGGGGATCCCCAAAATCTGCTATGTCATCTTGGTCAGGACCTAGGCCATCCCCCAATTGTCCAGGATGAGAGAGCGTTTATCTACAGTGGGGTGCAATTAATGCATACTGCAAAGGAGTCAGAGCAAGTTTGATGAACAGATGTTTAGTTGAAGAGTACTCAGGTGACAGAGTCAGTCCACTACAACCAGGTGAACCATGGAACAGGGAGAGACGCAGGTATGCGGCCCTCATATATAAAGTCTTGCTGCATCACTCTGACCATCCCCTGGTGTGCCTGATTTCTGTCACCTGTGCCAGGCCCCAAAAGGGCATGGCTAAAATTTGTTCTACCACTCCCCTTTTAGTCTACAAGAGGACTAAAACTTAACAGTGTAAATTATCTAACAATAACAATCATAATGGGGAATAACCTGAAGTTATAATAATCTAGTAATGTTACATCTTAACTATAACTATTCTAACTCAACTTTAAAATCTTCTGAAAGTGATATCCAAGTTTGAACACCTCCTTCCAAACCCAACCTTAATCAATAGGAAACTAGCCCTAACTAGATGTCAACATGAGGGAAAGGTGGCATACTATTCTCCATGCTACTTTTGTATAGAACTGGGATGACAACATCCCAGTGGGGTCCTGTGAGAAGATATGTTAGTGTAATGAAAGTCCTGAATGGGTTTTATCCAGTATGTGTCTGGTGGGAGATGCTTGATTGAAGGTCCAATTTGAAGTCGTTATCTTGATTGAAGTTCTTTTTTGATTGAAGTCAGTACTCAAAGTTCTGGATGAGGTTTCAGTTGAAACTAAGTAAGTGGAATCCAGTGTCATTGAGGAGGTGTGGCCCATTTTCTTTCCATAGCATACAGGAATTTCTGTCAGGCAGGTCTTCATTGTCTGTGTGGTACTCAAAAATAAATGTTAGCAGAGGAATTTTTGCTTGTTCATGTATACATACTGGGAACACCATTGGTGTATGCATAACAATTTTATTACAGTTCTCCTGAGGTTTGAATAGAGTAGGCACATCGTGTTGGAAGTAATTTGAATATATGTCATGCAAATCTTGTAACCTGGCAACCATAGCCTCATGTAGAGACTGAATTTCATGAGACATGTTTTGTTCTAAATGTTTCACAAAAACAGTAAGATTCTGTATTTTTACATCTACCTGTGCTATTAATTCGTTAATATTCTCATCCTTAGACCACATTTGCATGGCATGTAACCTGCCTTCCAAATATCCGATCCTAGACTCATGCTTATGGCTTTCCATGGGAGATTCCACAGACATGGCTATAACCAACTTTGCTAGGTCATCAATCCTGTGTTGATTCCTAGCCATTTTTGCTTTCAAATCATTAGGCTTTGAACAAAGTTTAGTTTCTATTTTGGTATTTGTCTTTTCTACACATATTTGTAATGTATTGCAGCTACTATCAACTTCCTTTCATAAATGTTCCATGTCTTCTATTTTAGAAATCAAATTTTCCTGGGTGTTTTTTTTTTCCTTCATCGAATTTGCTGGTCCATCATCCTGTGTCTCAATTCTCTGGTTAGAGATGTCAAATGAACTATAAACTTGACGGCTAACATAGCATATAGGTAAATCGCTCGCAATTCATAAGCCTCCGCTAACATTGAATCCATGTAAGTAGCAAGAATATTCCCAACTTTCTGTATACGCAGGTAATCTGTCATCCTGCATGTTTACATGTACTGTATAGCTTCAGTAACTGTGCTTGACCAGCAGGTGGCGCATGTGGCAGGTTGTGATGGTGCAGTGTTTGGGCAGGCATCTGAGTCCAGTGGCAGGGTACAGGCTCTGAGGTGCAGTGGAGAGACTGCCTGCAGAGGAAAGAAACCTCTAAGCTGCTGGGCCGAGGCAGGTGCTGGAGATATGCGGAGCACCTGTCAGTGCAAAAGGTGCCAGAAAAACTCTGTGGTGGCATGAGTGAAGATGAAAAATTACCTGGGCGCCAATGAGGCAGTTGAATAAATCCCCACAAATAGCTACGAATCACCAGCAGGTTCGAAATAAAAATCCCTTGCTGACAACAAAATATAGTGGGGTGAAATAAATGCATACCTCAATGTAGTCAGAGCAAGTTTGATGAACAGAAGTATAATAGATTACACATCAGATGGAGTCAGTCCCTAAACCAGGCGAACCATGTAGCAAAGAGCACTGCATGAATGCTACCCTCAATAAAGTCTTGCTATGTCGCTGATCATGCCCCAGAGTCCTTCTGTGATTTTGAATAATATTTATTTATTGAAATCTTAGTATTCTCTTATATAAGTAAATAAAAATTGTCTTTCCCTCTTTGCTTGCATTACTTGCATTCCTCATTTTAATCTCTTTTCCTATATTTGCAGAACAGTATTTTTAAAACCTAGAATAGCTTCTGGTATATATTTGCTTATCTATAGCACTTGAGAGAATCACCCAACTAACATTAAGGTGCACATATCTAACTGTGGCCTTGGATTCCCTGAGAGTTCTTCATTTTCTTACTCCCTGTGGTACTTTTTTTCTCTGAAATCTTTCTGGTAAGACACCGAAATTTGGAAATTCATTAGGCAATCCAACATTTCTCTACTTAGTCTTACGAATTTTTTCAGATACGGACAAAATTTATAAGCCCTAAATTCTTTGTCCTACATTAGGGGAAATTCTCCTACACAGGTAGAATATGGTTGCCAATTTGCTGTTGTCTATGACCTCTCAATGCACCTACCTTCTTGCATTGATGCCTGAATCTTTGTTTCTGAGTTTCTGTCATGTCTAGGAATTCAAAGACACATGGACCTTCATTTCCCCCCACTGTCATTTTTGCTAGAAAACATTAAAGGTGATCTAATTAATAATTCCTGGATAATTGTCTCTGTGATGATAACTGAAACAAATAGTTGGAAAGATCTTGTGTCTGTTGTGTCATGTGTGTTTCACTAACTGAATTTATATTTTAGGTTTATTAAACTTGGGAAGCTTACAGATTCTTCTTATGAAAATACATTTTCCCTGAGGGTAAGACTTAAGCTAAGGAAATATAGCTAATTTCAAGAATCTGTTAATTAACCAGGCAGTAACTCAAAAGACAGTTTTCATAGTCTGGTTAAGGAAGAATCAAGCATATAATGATAAAGGAGCTTCAGAAATGTTAGAGAAGTATAACTATGAGAAAATAAATGCCTTTGTGTTCCAGATACAAAACACTAAACAGAAACCACACCATGTAATGTGCCAATATAAAGCCAGTATTGATTTTATACAAAAATACTGTGACAAAGTTAATAGGACCATTAATTTTCAATTGATAACTTTAAAATTTCAAAGGCTAAATGATTAATTAGGATCCATATTGCTCTAAAATATCTGCGCCTGCTTATACCTACATTCACCAATAAATATATTATTTAACTAGTAAAAGTAAAATACTCTCTCCAATTAAATATTTTGGTAGTCTTTTTCCTTGCTGTACACAAGGGTAAGTATGGAAGGACATGATGTAGAGTCTTCTTTGACTTTAATCCACTTTTCGTATAGAGACAGGGCCTCCAGGTTGAAAGTAGAGCTTGCTGGTGACAGTTTGTCTAGATAATTATTGTTCTCTGATGATCCCTTGTCTCTTCTTCTTCAGTCCCTGACTGACAAGCCGGCCACAACACCCACCCACATTTGCATAGAGACTTGGATACTTCAGACCTGAGACTTCCTCCTTGTGCTGTAGGTGTCTTAATCACCAGGAAATATTTCCTGCCCAACAGTCATTTAAAACAATAAAAATGGCATCCATATGGAATATGATTTCTCTTTAGTTCTTAATTCTCTGTGAACCCAAAGCAAGGCAGAAGACAATAGGGAATTTTGAAACTATGTAACTAAGATGTAGTTTCTTAGCAACTAGCAATGGCCCTAGTTTTCTTCATTTCAAAATAGTTCCAGTCTACAATTGTTGTCTCTCATCTTTTGATTTCTTTTACATTTCTTTAGCACCAAACTTTGGTTATGAAGCCAAGTGTTATTCAGACTATTAAAAATTTGAAAACCACAAGATGTGTGGTTATCCTTGAGACCTGTATGATTTTTCTCTGTGAATACCCACGAGGCAGCCTTAAGAGCTTCTGAAAAAATTGATGAAAATTGGCATGTGTACCAGAATGATGAGTGGTCCTTAGATTTTAAATAAAGTAGATTTGCAACAGCAGGAACCTTTCACCAGAAGGAAAGCAATGAAATGTAAACATTGTGACTCCTGATAAATAAAGGATGAGTAAGGAAACAGGTGAGCAAAATAGGTAATGGACAGTAGGAATCTTCTTGATAGAATCTCCCTTATAAGGCCTGACACCAATAGAACTTTAGGTGTCACCATTTTGATTTTCCAATTTTTGATTTGTTTCTAAGGCACTTGTTTTATTTTATTTCATGTGTATAAATGTTTGGCCCCCATATACATGGAGGCAAAACATGTATGCGAAATCACTGCATATATGCAGTTCCCAGAGAGGCCAGAAGATGTCACAAGATTCCCAGAGCTGGAATTGTAGGTGGTGTGTGTAACATTGCAGTGATCTGAGTTTGAAATGGGCCTAACAGACTCATATTTCCTAGCTTGTAGCGTTGTTTATAAAGGAAGTTTCAGAGGTGGTGCCTTGTGTACACATTGGTTCTCAACCTGTGGGTCATGACCCCTTTGAGGTTTGAGAGCCATGCTGAACTTGTTCTCTCTCTACTTCCTGTGTACAGGTCCAATATATTAGCAGGTTTCCTCTTCCTGGAACAAGGCCTTCCCTACCTGCTGCTGTGTCTTTGGACCATAATGGACTCTATTCCTCTGAATTTAAAACTAAATCATCCCTTAATCACCTCAAAAATAAATAAAATTGATAGATATGAATCCATGTTGCGTCTTCAAAAGTTTATTTTAGCAGTACTGAGTCTGATGACATAGCTGAAAGCTTTTCAGTCTCATGTGAAAAGCAGTAATGAAATGAACAGCACAGGCCCAAATTAAAGAACAGAAGGGAAATTAAAAAGAAAGAAAATTGAAGCAAAAACTTTAGGAAAGAGACTGGAATATGAAGCAGGAATTAATAAAGAAGGAAAGTTTGGATTTGAAAGAGAAAAGGTTTACTGGAGGACTTGGAGGAAGGAAAGGATAGGGAGAAATGATGTAATTATATTACAAACTCTAAAAACAAAACAACTATTTTTAAAAGGAATTGTAAATTATCTGCAGAGAGGGTGAAAAGTGTTGGAGACATGAATCAAAACTGATCACTAGTTTTTCTCCTGTAAAATTAGATGGGAAATTCCAGATGGTTTTGAACACATGAAATATTGAGCTATAGGTTCATCTGCAGTGTGGAGCCATAGAGCAGTGCCAAAATTTAGTTTACATCATTGCTTTAAGATTCTCTCAGTGAATTCAATTAGGCTGTTATTTATAGATAGTGGAATGTGTGTGATTTGGATTGGAAATAAACATTTGTAACATAATCGGTGGCCGAATGAATACAATTAGATAATACAGTGTTGGAAAAACAGTAGGTAGTTGAGGTGGATAAGTTACATGTATACCTCATGACTCCAGGAAAATTTGATAGTAAAGCAGAGAAATGGAACTCAAGAAATATTGGGAGGACACCCAAGGTTAACATAAAATTAAATGTGCCTGCTTTAGAAGAAGATGTTTTCTTAAATAGTCTGAAAAAAAAGAGCAAACACATAATGTTGTAATCTAAAGAAATGATTTGTTAAAGGCGAAAACAAAGATAAAGGAAACTTTGGTTTTATCCATGTGTCATTTAGTTTTTATCTGTGAATACTGAGGGGTCAATTAGTTTAGAAATCAAAGCCAGATCCAGGTAAGGAATGCTGATCAAGGTCATAGAAAGATCTTCAGTGACTTGGTATTTCTGGAAACTCCTCAGGGAGGGAATAGCGAACAGCTTTAGAACAGTTAGAAAGCATGGCCGCTCAGGTGATGGGCACCAGAGTACATGGATATGGTAAATGAAACCATCAGTTTTGAAGGAACTAGGTACAGTTCTGTGTGGAAGAAATAGATGTGAGTCACTTCAGTAAGGGGTATTCCTCAGGAGGAAAGAAGCATGAGTATCATATACATTTGATCCATGTGTCATTTAGCTTTATCTGTGAATACTGAGGGGTCATTTAGTTTAGAAATCAAAGCCAGATCCAGGTAAGGAATGCTGATCAAGGTCATAGAGAGATCGTCAGTGACTTGGTATTTCTGGGAATGGCGAACAGCTTTTGAACCGTTAGAAAGCATGGCCGCTCAGGTGATGGGCAACAGAGCACAAGGATGTGGCAAATGAAACCATCAGTTCTGTAGGAACTAGGTACAGTTCTGTGCGGATGAAATAGATGTGAGTATCTTCAGTAAGGGGGAATCTCCTCATGAGCTAAATAGCATGAGTATCATATACATTTATGTATAGTTTTGAGATGGAGAAATTGGCATTCCCTTCAAGCCCTGTTAATAATTTTTCCAAGACCAGTCAGAATTTGGATTGTTTATAAAAAGCTTTGAGGACAATTGCAAGAAGTCTTTGCAATAAACAGTAAACACTGTCCTTGAAAATGAAAATCTAGTTTACAACCAAATGCAGGTAGGAAGATATTTTTATTTGTTGTTGTTTTTGTTTTTTGATGAGGTGCGGGCAATGACATATCTGGGTCATGTCTGGAATGAATGAAGACTGGATCCCCTTAATGGCTAATGTACTACTATTAACCACCCTCAAAATCAGACCTCCATCTTCTGCAGTAGCCACTTACAGATGGTCACAGTGGAGTCTACCTGTTTCTCATCGAGGAAGATGCATTTCCTCTAGTTTGTGTTTTTAGTATTTGAAGGATTTGGGGCAGTTCAGGAAAAGTTTTAACTTGTTAACTGTAAAAAAAAACTGTTCTCAAGCTTTTCTACAATATCCATTATTTAATTCCTTTACCAAGAAGTCTAAGGATGTGGAGTTATTAGAGCAATATCAGGGAAAATAGACTGAAATTGTCCAACAGTAAATATTACTTAAGAGCTTATGATGCAGATATGCTGCCTGGATATTATGCTGACAAGAGGTTTTCACATTTAACAAATCAAACAATTGTAAGATACTGGAATACTTAGAAAACATTTCATGTGTACAGTAAATATATTTACCAAGAAGATTGTCCAATGTTGTTGGTATTTATTATCTTCTGTAACACATAAACATAATAAAGAAAATTGAAATCCCAACAACATATACCTCCATTATTTCATCTCAAGTCACAAAATGCACAATAGGCAGGAATTTTGCTATAAATTCAGTGTAGATTACTCTAAAATATTATTTCCACATAGCTGAAAAATATAGAACCCAGAAGTGTTTGTTTGGTTATCTGCTGGTTCCTTTTTCTTCTTGTTTCTAATTGTCCTCATTCATGCAGACTACATGAGATGCTCCTCCTCAGTCACGCAGTTCTCTGTCCAAACATGCTTCTCAAAGAGTGATGTGGTACTTGAAATTGATACCATCTCAGAGGTGCCTGAAAATACTTGAACTTTGAGTCTATTTTCCAGCAAATGTTCAGGTTCTCTGTAGTTTAATATTGATTCTATAATGTAATTTGCTAAAGAGAAATTTGGAAATGGTGCATAGTCTCCAAATGAAATTCCTCAAAGTTTATGAGAAAGAATTAAAGGATTTCTAGAACTTGAGATTTAACTAGTATAAAACATGTGTGAAAGTGTCATTGTATGCTCCACTCAGTTTTATCATGAATGGCAAGTTAGCCAGTGTTGTGGCAGGATTCCATTGTTTCTGTTGAATCTTTGAAAAATATGGATGATGATGTGATTATAAAGAAATC
>NC_048602.1:16110468-16143963 GCF_003668045.3 Cricetulus griseus | reverse complement strand
AGAATACCAACAAGATTGCCCTTTTCATCCCCTGTTATGTTGCATCTCACAAACATTCATTTCATTTGTGCCATCTGAAGTCAATCTTCATAAACCTATGTGCACACCTCTGCTCTTCTGTGGTGGTTTCAATTTCTGGAAAACTGTGACCTTGAATTACCAGGACTCTCAAGCATTTGAATCAAATGATGGGTTCTACAATGTTCTGGAGACCTTGCACACTTTTACCAACCTTTATTTCATCTTATACATTTATTTGTTTGTTAGAGACAGGGTATCTCTTTGTAGGTTCAGAGCCTGGCCTATAACGGGCTCTGGAGACCAGGGTCGCCTGGAATACACAGTTATATTCTTACTTTTTTCTCCCAAGGCCTGGGATTAAAGTGTGTGCTAATGCAGCCCTGCTTATCATTCTTTCTTATAGCCTCAATCACACACACACACACACACACACACACACACACACACACACACACACTAAATACACCCACAATTACTTTCTTCTTCTGATTCCATACTTCTTACTCACTCGTAATTGCTTCCATTAAATCCAAATTAATATATGCCAACCAGTACCCACACCTATTGTTTTCTTTCCAGCTTTTTCTTGCTTGCACACTCTGCCGTTAAATCCACTGCTTCTCAAGGTGTGAGATTTAAATGTGGTTTCCAAAGTTCCGCTTTAGTTTCTAAAATTAAGTAGAAAATCTCGGAAATCTTGCATCCTTTATACATCCCTCCTTTGATTATCATTTTATGTAGTCACACACACAAACACACACACACACACACACACACACACACACACATTTACAAGGATATGTATTACTTTTAATGTCCTTGATGTTCAAATAGATTTGTATCAACTGTGCATTAATGTATTTAAAATTCGAGTTACATATTTATCTGTATTTTAAACTACTGTTGTATTTGTACAATTATGGATCTACTATCTCTAAGTAACCTCCGGTAGCAACTCTCCGTAAACCAATGCATCTATGAAAACCTAATGTCTCTTTCTAAATATTTGAATACTCCAAAATATATGAGTATATTCCAAGTAGGAAGTCCTTTGTATATAAAATGGTGGGTCTAAGTATTAAAGCTCTCTTGGTGATCAAAGAAAGGCTTGCTTTGCCTGTTGTTTTTTGATTGCATGCTTTCAGTCTGTCATTCTCAAAGTTGCTAGCAATCCCAGGACAGAGAGGGGCAAGAGCGCAGTTCCTCAGTTACTGTGTTGGTGGGTCCGATCACGTCCTAGCCCACCATTTCTTGTAATACGTAAGGTCCTTGGCCATGCCTGGGGGAGGTTTCTTAGTCCGGGTCTTCTTGCTGCCATTGCTGGTGCCGCACAAGCACGGGGGAATCCTCCTGATGCTGAATCCAGAGCGGGCCTTCCTCCAGAGCAGGTTGGCATTGAGTTTCCCACCTAGAGTGCTGCTTAGCAAGGCATCCTTGATTCGAATTCTGTGGGAGAGGTCTGGCAGATCTGCCACCAGAACACACCAGCATTTGAAGTTTTTCCTGCATGCCCAGGGTGCTGTTTCATGGTCAGTGTGCAAGAAAGAGTCCTCTGGTCCTTCCTGTGGAAAGAAGGTTTGTATATTCGAGGTGGTCTAAGGAAAGTGACTGGCAGCCAGGAGGAGATTCAGTTCCTTGCAGCTTGGAGACTTGTCTCAGGGCACCTTTACTACAGGGCTCTTGGCCTCAGCTTTCCAGGTGCTTTTCCTCTTCCTCTTGAGGGGTGGCAGCACAGAGGAAGATGGAGAGCAGTCATAGTTGAGACAAGCCTCAAAAGAACGGGGAGGGTGGTCTTCCTGGATTCAGGGTCTTGGGCTTTTTGTCCTCACTAAAGACAGGCACTTCTTAGCTGACCCAACCTCTGGCTTGCTGAAGAGGGTCTTCATCCCTTCAAGAGGCCAGGGCTCCACCACAGGTCCTTGGGGCTTGCCTACCCTCACCTGGCTCTCTGTGTCTAGGTGATTGTCCCAGAAGGAAACTCTTTGCCTACTTCTCCCTGCTGGCTCTGCATTTGGGCTGCCAGTTGCGATTTGTTTGGAGCTTGTGTCCATGCTATCAGTCATTCAGTGCTGTGGGCTGCTACTACTGACTTCCAACACCTGGTTCCCATTCTCTCTGTGTCCCTGGAAAGCAGGATTCTTGGGCTTGTCTTCTGGAGAGTTAATGTGAATCTCTGCCTTTGTGCTCCTATGGAAGGCAAAGTCCTGCAGGGCCCGGGATTGGGCTGGGACCCAAATTGGACCTCTCTGACCACCGGGTGGCTATCTCCTTGGCAAACCGGTACAGGAGCTGCTGTTTCTTCAATAGCTTGATCTGCCTGAGGCCAATCTCCTCTAGGATGTCTCCCAGCATGGGCTGATAAGCGAGTTTCTTTAGGGTTTTGTAAAGCTGCCTGGGTTCTGTCTCTGTACACAGGCACATGTGCAGTTTGGGCAGAGCTTCTAGGCAGCAATCGGGCTCCATCTCCATTGTCGAGGACCCGAAGCAGGGCACTCGAAAAGCAGCAGGGTTGAAAGGGCTATATCACTGCCTGAGCAACTTGGCTAGCTTTCTGGGGGCGGAGGACAAAGCTTCTGAGCTAGCCTGCCTGTCTGTCTCTCTGTGCCTTGGCACTGCTTTGCTGCCTCACCTTGCCTTAAGGTGGTGGCCCTGGGGAAGGCCACCTACCCAAGGTTCTGGTTCATAGTAGTAGTAACCTCTAGCCTCTTGGTGTCTATGTTGACCTCTGTAAGGTGCTTTTCCTTGCCAAGCCCCTACATCCTCATCTCTAGACCTTTTAATTTCCTGATGCTGTTTTAAAACTTTTGAGATGGCTTCTCATACCCAAGCTCCAGTATCTTGCACATTATAGTCAATGTTGGCTGCATACAAAACCCATTCTTCTAGTGGAGCTGATCTGATCTTTAAAGGAAAAAGGATTCTTTTGCATATAGGGTTTGTATTTTCATAAGCTATTGTATATATAATTAATTGTATTGTTTCTGGATCTGTTACCTGTAATTATACTGCCCTAGTTAACCTTTGTAAGAAGTCCTGGAACTATTCTGTAGGTCCCTGTTCTATTCTGGTATGAGTTTTTAGGCGTTCTCCTGGCTAACGAACCTTATCCCAGGCATTTAATGCTGCTTTCCTGCATAGAGACAGTATATTGTCATCATATTTAGCCTGAACCTGTTGGTCAGCATAAATACCCTGACCAAGAAGCTTATCTAGAGGGGCTTCAAAACCTTCCTTTATGTCCTGACGCTCAAGGAGCTTTGCCTCTTCCCTTACTAATGCCTTCCATTGGATTTGGCATGAATTCTCAAGTACAGTTGCTATTAGTCGTTCCCAATCTGTGGGTGTCACCCTGTTAAAAGTTGCCTATGAATGTAATAGCTGTTTTACGTATGGGCTATGGAGACCATACGAGACAACTGATTTTTTTAATATTCCTAAGATCCTTTAGCTGTATAGGTTGCCATTCATAAGCCATCCATCCATGAGGGTGTTTCTTAGAAGCTGGCTTTTCTACCATGGTAGCTGGGTACACTAATGGTGTGTGAGTAACAACCTTAGAAGAATAGTCATGATACCTAGGTGGAGTAGGTGCCTGGGATTGGAGTGATTTTGCTTCTGAGGCATCCCAATGATCTTTAAGCCTAGCAATGATATCCTTTTGAAAAGTTTCAATCTCCTTAATCATAAAAGATTCCAAGCACATTAGTGAATCTGTAAATTGGTCTAACTGCTCATCTACATGTTTTTTTTAGGTCTTTAATACGATCATCCTTAGGCAGCATCTGGATGGCATGGAAACTGCCTTCTAGGTATTGGAGTATAGATTCCAGGTCATCATTTGCTGATTTTGAGTCCTCAGCAATCGACCGTATGGACCTATGTAATCTGTCAGCCCTGTACTGTAAATTATCTTCCAAACTTTCAAATCTAGACTTAAATTTCTGATCTGCTACCTTGGATGCTTCAATAACTGATTGAATGGCATTGTCCAATTCTTCAACCCTATGCTGGGTATTTTGTACCATTGCATCTAGTTGCTGGGTAACATTGCCTATCTGAGTTTCTAGCTGGCTACAGATATTCTTTAGCTGGTCATGGTCTTCTGACAGCCTAGCCTTTAGTGCCTCAGATGTGGAGGATCTCTCTGTGTTTATCTTATCATAAATACACTGCATCTCATCAGACATCTCTGTCTTTAGTGTATTGGACACAGAGCCAAGCTTATCATCCAATTTCTGTTCCACTTGCTGCAAAATTGGGGTCTGACCTAATTGTAAAACTGTTATTTCCTGTAAGTAGGTGGTGAGGTTATCCTTATCCCTATTGCTGAGTCCTCTGGCTAGTAATACTATTTGTACCAGCAAGCTAACTGCCATTATGGCATATAGGCCAGTAATTGGCACATTGACATCCGCCTTAAACAGTGAATTCACGTAATAAGCAAAAATATTACCAATTTTAGCAAATGATAAATATTCCGCCATAATTTTACCTGATTTCTACTCCAGATTCAGTAAAAATATTTGACCAGCAGGAGCACAGGCTTTCAGTTATTCCGAGGCATTTGGCAGCAGTCAGTCAGTGGTGGAAAGAGGTCACAAAAGCGGCTGCGCTTATCTTAGAGAGTATACGTCCTTGCGGCCGCAACCATTGAAACAGATTCGGCTTTCCCACAGCAGCACCCAGGGGAAGTCTCTTCTGAAAGCCGAGGCCTACCTCGACTCTAGGCAGCTAGAAACTGTCTCTGAGCTGGGTATTTGCTTCCTGCAAATCTCCTATTAATATATGCCCACTAATACCCTTACCTCTTGTTTACTTTCCAGGTTTTCTTGTATGTACCCTCTGGCCTTAAATCTAATGCTTCTCAAAGTGTGGTATTTAACTGTGGTTTCCAAAGTTCCAGTTTTGTTTCTACAATCTAGTAGAATGTCTTGGATATCTTGGATCAATTTTGCACCCGTCCTAAGATTTTCATTTTATTAAGACACACACACAAACACACACACACACACACACACACACACACACACACACACACACACACACACTCACACATTTACAAACATACATTTTTCTTTAAAGTCTTAATGTTCAAACAGTTTTCTGTCAAATGTGCATTAATGTACATAAAATCGAAGTACCTAATTGTCTATATTTTAATCTGCTGTTATATATGTTCAATTATAGATATACTGTCGCTAAGTAACTTCCATTAGCAACTCATCATAAACAAATTCATCTATGCATACATAAAATCTCTTTCTGTATATTTTCATGTACCTGAATTAATGTGTATGTGTCCAAGTCTCCATAAAGATGATTAGGAAGTCCTTTATACATAAAACAGAGCGTCTAAGTGCTAAATCTGTCTTGGTCTTCAATGAAAACCCTGTGTTGTTTCTTGTTTGTTGCTTTCAGGCTTTCAGTCAAGCATTCTCAAAGTTGCCAATGATCCCAGGACTGAGAGGGGTGGATGGCAGGATTGTTGGTTCTGTCGTTGTGGTCAGTTGGTGTGTCAGGGTCAGTTTACTTTCTAGCCCACCAATTCTTGTAATCCTTAAGTGCCTTGGCCATGAGCGGGATGGGAAATAAATGTACATAGGTAATTAATACAAATATTTCAACTCTTAAACTCTTAGTTGTTTATATAATAGATTCTGAGTGCACAGGGAACTAAAATTACTCTAGTTATCTTAGCATCATTTAAAAATCATTTTCAGAATTATCTCAACTGAGAACTTCTTACACAGGATAAGGTAGTCTTCTTCCACAGAGTCTCAACAAGTTTACAACTCATTCTCAAGGGCAGGCGACATGTCCAGCTCAAAATAAACTCAGTGGCATTTTGGAGGTTCTTAGTCTCATGGTACTGTGTCAAGGAATTTTCTTTAAACTTACATGTCTTTTGCAAATATATTATGGCTTCCATGTGTATATTTTTATCGGATTTCTTTGTGTAAAAACACTTATCCTTATGCCCAAATGTCTCTTGTGCTTTTTCTTGATCTCTTTTTCTTCTTTTTCTCTGTTAGCTTTGTCCTATTCCTGGTTTTTAATTTTATCTTTTTTCATTGCATTATGTTATTTAGATGCCTTTTTGTTTCCTAGTGAGAGAGAAAAAGAAAGGGTATGGAATTGGGTGGGAGGGCGGGTTTAGAGCATCTGGGAGGAGTTGAATGTGGGGAGTCATAAACAGAATATATTCTAAGAACAATCTATAATCTATTAAAATAATTAAAAGCACATAACTGAATTCACTACGAGTTCCCAAATGTACTCGTAGAACCTCTCTGTGCTTAAACTAGGGAGAGTTAAAGCAACAAATGTCATGTCTCATAAATTTATCATCATAAAAAATATCACAGGAAGGCAGATGATGCATGTTCTAAAAGTAGAATAAATCAGAAAACCCTCACTGATAGAGACTGTTGATGGGGAAATATCTTACAGCTGTGAATTCATGAAAACAGGTGGATGACGGTTCACATGGAATAAATTTTATCTTCATTCCATTTGATCAGCACATATACAGCAATACTTAAATGTCTCAGTTTTGGCTGGGTCATATAACATCTAACCAAATACATTTTTAAGTAACCATTTAGAGCGTCAAATGTTAGAATTTATAAGTATAACATATTTTGCTTAAAACATGTTGATTGTTTTATTATATTCCTTATATAGGAATTCAATTCTTGAAATACAGACAGAATTTCTGTTCTCACTTCAGTCCCCCATGACTGCACAATTAATGTTTTGCCTAGAATTTCTTCCCCTACTTGCTTGGTATAATGGTCTTCAAAATGCCAAAGTTCAAAAGGAAATTTTAATTCATTTCTGTGTTTTCCTATCATTGTTACATTATTTCTAATATTTTTTAGATAATACAGCCGAAATAGCTCTTATATTTGTCTTTTTTATTTTAAGTTCCAATAGTGGATCTCTTTCAAAAATACTAAAATTGCCCCGGAAATTGTATGCCCTTATCTGGTGTTGCCTTCATTGAATTAATCCCAAACATTTAATCCTATACTTTCTTAAAATACGAAGTTATCTTGTTCACCTGGCACAAAGAACTAAAGTTCTTCATGATCAACAGGACATTTTTTTATCAACACATCTAAGCTAAAATTTTCTGCTTATGCTTTTATCCCGTCAAACTGTTTTTCTGACTCAAAATTTGATTAATGCACTATGTCATCTTATGATGAATTTTTTCATCAACAAAAATGTTTATAGAGCTCCAAAACTCAAGGGTACGCCCTGAAAGGATTTGGAAAATATTAAGATCACACAGGAATAGGTCAGACTATTTTAGCTCTTATAAGTAGAGTAGGCAGTAATAGTAATAGGAACAGTATTTTAGTAGTAGTATTGATAGTTATAGTAAAAATTATTAATAATGATAAATAGTAATAAGGTTGAAAGAGAGGGGTTGAGTGTCTTACCTAAATTATTGTTCTCTAAACAATACAAATACAGCAGAGAATGGTGTTTTAAAAATCAAGATATTTTGGTGCTATATAATTGCAAATTTAGTCTATATTATCACAGACACAGATTTGAAGAGATATTAGATTGGAAATAAGAAGTAACAATGTGTACAGAGAGACAGCTCATTAGTTTAAAGTACTAACCATCAAACCAGTTTGCTGAAGCCTGATACTCTACTTCTGAAGTTATTCGTTGACCTCCACACTCATCCTCATCTCTCACCACACAAAACCCATATGTGTTCTAAGAAAAGCAGCTGTTATGGCTTAGTGCCTAAGGAATCATGTTCTTCTAGCAGAAAACCTGAGTTCAGTTCCCAGCACCACAGATGGAGAAGGTCACAACTGACTATAACTTCAGATTCAGTTGTCTGACTTTCCTCTGGATTCTGATCCACACTCACATGGACACACACACACACACACACACACACACACACACACACACACACACAACACACACACACACACACACACACAGAAACACACACAAACACACACACACTTAAAATAACAAAAATAAATGTTTTCAAAAAGTAGCAAAACGTTGCACAGTTTCAGTGATAAAGTGCATGGAACTCTTGGAACCAGAAGTGAGAATGAACATCGAAACATATATCTCGGAATTAGAATCAAAGGAAAACACTGTTAAATGGAGTGGGTAAACTACAAATTGTCACCAAAGGGAATATGCAATATTAAGTAGAAATATATCAAAAATTTATAGCTGCTTTGCTCATGAACACAACCTGTAGACTGAAATGTACATCTACCAAAGACCAGCCTTTCGGGGGATTCCTGAGGCCCATGTCTGGCTACTTCCTTAATCACTCTATTCTATTGGTTATACTCACATCCTTAGTTCCTGATGTTTATATAAATTTTCTATTTCCATCTTTGCCTCATTCTGTGTTTTCTTTATTTTTTCTATTTCAGCTTTCATGCCTTGGATTGTTTCGATTTGATCCTTTACTTGTTTGCTTGTTTTTTCTCTGATTTCTTTAGATTTGAGCCCTGCAATTGGGCAGACCTTGTTATACAGAGCCTGGACTTGCTGATTATCTGTACAAATTTTTCCTAATGTAACTGTTATTTGATATATTACCACAAAATGTTGGTTCTTTCAACTGCCTGTTAATCTATAAAATAAAAATTCATACATTTTATTAGTTTAATATTATTAATTTAAAATAAATTTTGGACTTATATTGTCTGGTGCAATTTTCCTTGATCAAATTTTGAAAATGCAGTAGTAAATAATTAAACTATGACTCTCTGTTTCCCCATTATCTGCTGAGGTGGGTTTTCCCTCTGCTCCTGCCCATCTCCCCCAATCACCTCTTTTGGATCTTTCTGTTCATGCCCCTGACATATAGCAGACCCACCCAGACAAGGACAACATCCCTGAGCCCAGAAACACCTTAACATGGTTACCAAAACACTCTGACCTTTGCTGAGAATAGTAGGAGAGGCCAGACACTGTGGAGCTATAGACACTGAAGTCTTGGTCTACTTATGCCACAGGGTAACAACAAGAGATAGAGAGTCCCCACATGCACCCACCGAAAGAATAGAAGGGAAGACAACAGAATAAGAACACACTCAGCAATGGAAAAAACAACATAACTTCACCAGAATCTCAGGACTACATACAAACAAGTTATAAAAAGCATATCTGAGAGGAACAGATAGAACTAAAAATCTACTGTATGAAGATGTTAGAGACCCTTAACTAGGAAATCAGAAAATCTCTTAAAGAAATAGAAAAAAAAAACAAACAAAAATTCAAGAAATATATAATTCTCTAAAAGAGTTTAAAGAAAGCCAAAAAAAACAAGTAAAGGAGCAATTTGAAACAATTCAAGGCATGAAAGCTGAAAAAGAAATAATAAAGAAAACACAGAGTGAGGCAATGATGGAAATAGAAAATTTATATAAACATCAAGAACTAAGGATGTGACAATAACCAATAGAATGCAAGAGATTGGAGAGAGAATCTCAGTTGTTGAAGACTCATTAGAGGATATGCAGTCATCCACCAAAGAAAATCTCAAGTCCAACGAATTCCTAACATAAAATAACCAAGACATATGGGACACCACAGAAAACTCAAACCTTAGAAAAATTGGTATAGAAGAAGGTGAAGAAATACAGCACATACCTATAGAAAACATAATCAACAGAATCATAGAAGAAACCCTCCCCAACCTAAAAACGATATGCCTATGAAAGTAGAAAAGGGTTACAGAATAACAAATAGGCTGGACCATAAAAAAGTCTATTTGCCTCAAAATAATCAAAACAGCAAACTCACAGAATAAAGAAAATATAATAAAAGCAGCAAAGAAAAAGGCCATGCAACAAATAAAGCCAGACATGCCAGCAATAATGCTGACTTTTCAATGGAAAATTGTAAACCCAAAAAGTCCTTGATAGATGTCCAACAAACACTAATGGAAATTGGATGCATACCCAAAGTACTGTACACAGAAAAGCTTTCAATCATGATAGAAGGAGAAAAGAAGATAGTCCATGACATAACCAGAGTGAAACTATACATATCCACAAATCTAGCCCTACAAAAAATACTGGAAGGAGAACTCCTACCAAACAAGATAAGTACACTCACAAAAACATAGGCAATAGATAATCCCACTTTACCAAGCACCAAAAGAAGAGGGGGAAATTCACACAATAATATCACCAACAATAAATCCAAAACAAACAAGTACGAACATTCAATGAACTTTAGCATCCCTCTATAGCAATGTTCTTACATGTGTATAGAAAGCTACAGGCTAATAGATATTATACAAACACAGAATCCATCCTACTGCTGTATACAGGAAACATATCTCAACCTCAAGGCAGACCCTAGCTCAGGATTGAGAAAAGATTTTCCAATCAAATGTACCTGAGAATCAAGCCAGGATAGCAATCCTAATATCTAACAAAATGAACTTCAAACTAAAAGCAATCAAAAGACATGACAAAAGGCATTTCATACTGATCACAGGAAAAGTCCATCCAAATGAAGTCTCATTCCTGAACACCTGAACCCCAAATATGAAGGCACCCATATTTGTAAAATAAACACTAGTAAAGTTGAAACAACACATAAAACTTACACACTTATACTAGGAGACTTCAACAGACCCTCTTACTGCTAGACAGGACCACCAAACAGAAACTTAAGAAAGAAGCAAAGGACCTAACAAAAGTTATGACCCAAATTGGCTTAACATAATCTATAGAACATTCCATCCAAAAACAAAAGTATATACCTTCTTTTCAGTGCCACATGGAACCTTCTCTAAAATTGACCACATACACGGCAACATAGTAAACCTCAACAGGTATAAAAAATTGGAATAACTTCCTGTATCTTCTCAGACCACCATGGCTTAAAATCAGAATTCAGCAGCAACACACATTCAGAAAATCCCAAAATGCATGTAAGTTGACCAATGCTCAATAAAGACTTCCTAGAATTCAATGAACATGATGGCACAAATACTCTGACCTATGGTGCACTCTGAAAGCAGTGCTAAGATGAAAGTCAAAAGCACTAAGTGTTCAATGAAGAAAATGGAAAATAGCCACACTAGAGTATGAACAGAACACCTGAAAGCACTAGAACAACAAGAAACAGACTGACCAGGAGCAGTATCCGCCAGGAAATATTGAAATTCACAGCTGAAATCAAGAAATTAGAAACAAAGAAAACAATACAAAGAATCAATGTAACTAATAGTTGGTGCTTTTAGAAAAATAACAAAATAGACATATTCTTATCCAACCTAACCAGAGGCAGAGAGGGTACATGCAAATTACCAAAGTCAGAAATGGAAATGTGGGAATGACAAAAGACACTGGGGCAATGCAGAGAATCATCAGGTCATAATTTGAAAATTTTCACATAATTGGAAAATTTAAAGGGAATGAACGATTTTCTGGATAGATATAATTTACCGAAATAAATCAAAAACAGATAAGGAATTTAAATAGACCTGTAACCCCTACTGAAATAGAAATAGTCCTAAAAATTCTTCCAACAAACAAGTCCATGGCCAGGTATTTTCAATGGAGAACTCTACAAGAAACTCAAAGAAGAGCTAATACCAAATCTCTTCAAATGGTTCAACACAATAGAAGCAGAAGGATGAAACTCTTTTTAGTATTCTACAATTGCCTTAGTTCCCAATCCACACAAAGGCATAACCAAGACAGAGAAATACAGAATGATCTCCCTCATGAACACTGATGCAAAAATACACAAGGCCAATCAAAACCAAGAACACATCAGAAAAGTCATCCAACAGGATCAAGTAGGCATTATCCCAGGCATTCAGGGCATATGAAAATCCATCAATGTATTCTACCATATAAACAATCTGAAAATAGGTAAAACATATGATCATCACATTAGATGCTGAAAAAGCCTTTGTCAAAATCCAATTCTGCTTCATGATAAAGGTATTGGAGACATCAGGGATAGCAGGGACATACCTAAGCATAACAAAGGCAATAACAACAAGCCAACAGCCAACATAAAACTAAATTGATAGAAACTCGATTCGATTCCTCTAAAATCAGGATCAAGACAATACCATAAATGCTATTCAGTAGCTAATGGAAGCATGAGCAGAGATCTATAGCAAAACACCGAGCCAAACTCCAGGAAACCAGTTTCAGAGAGGGAAGAGTCAGGAACAAAGGGGTCAAGACCACACTAGGAAAAACTGTAGAAACACATGAACTGAGCAAGTGGGAACTCATGGACTCCAGTCTGAGAGCTAGGAAACCAACAGAGGACCAAAATAGGCCCCGGAAAGTGGTTGTCGGTTTGCAGCAGTGGATAGCCTATGGGTGCTCTGGCAGGGGAACCAGTATGTATCCCTAGTGCATGAATGGATGTTGGTAGCTAATTTCCCATGGAGGGACTCTCTTAGCGTAGATACAGAGATGAGGGCCTAGACCGTACCCCAAATAAATTGACAGGTTTTGATAATCCCTCATGGAATGCCTCACCCTCCCATGGGAGTGGTTGGGGATGGGATGGGGGAGTTGTTGGGGTGTTTGGAAGGATGGGAGGAAGAAGGAACTGGGATTGATATGTAAAATAATATTGTTTCTAATTCAAGTAAAATTTATTTCCAGGAAATTATTTTTAATTAGTTTAAATTAAATACAAGACTGATTCACATGTAAATCCCTGCTCACTGTACCACAGATCCGCCTCCACCCCTACTATCCCCTCTCTGCATCACCACTCTGCTCCACTGAAGGGTAAGGACCTAAATGGGGGATTCCCATAATTTGCTATGTCATCTTGGTCAGTACCTAGGACATCCCCCAATTTTCCAGGATGAGAGAGCATTTATCTACAGTGGGTTGCAATTAATGCATACTGCAAAGGAGTCAGAGCAAGTTTGATGAACAGATATTTAGTAGAAGACTACTCAGGTGACAGAGTCAGTCCACTACAACCAGGTGAACCATGGAACAGAGAGAGACACAGGTATGAGGCCCTCATATATAAAGTCTTGCTGCATCACTCTGATCATCCCCCAGTGTGCCTGATTTCTGTCACCTGTGCCAGGCCCCAAAAGGGCATGGCTAAAATTGGTTCAACCACTGCCCTTTTAGTCTACAAGAGGAATTAAAACTTAACAGTGTAAATTATCTAACAATAACAATCATAATGGGGAATAACCTGAAGTTATAATAATCTAGTAATGTTGCATCTTCACTCTAACTATTCTAACTCAACCTTAAAATCTTCTGAAAGTGATATCCAAGGTTGAACACCTCCTTCCAAACCCAACCTTAATCAATAGGAAACTAGCCCTAACTAGATGTCAACATGAGGGAAAGGTGGCATACTATTCTCCATGCTACTTTCGTATAGAACTGAGATGACAACATCCCAGTGGGGTCCTGTGAGAAGATATGATAGTGTAATGAAAGTCCTGAATGGGTTTTATCCAGTATGTGTCTGGTGGGAGATGCTTGATTGAAGGTCCAATTTGAAGTCGTTATCTTGATTGAAGTTCTTTTTTGATTGAAGTCAGTACTCAAAGTTCTGGATGAGGTTTCAGTTGAAACTAAGTAAGTGAAATCCAGTGTCATTGTGGAAGTTTGGCCCATTTTCTTTCCATAGCATACCGGAATTTCTGTCAGGCAGGTCTTCATTGGCTGTGTGGTACTCAAAAAATAAATGTTAGCAGAGGAATATTTGCTTGTTTATGTATACATACTGGGAACACCATTGGTGTATGCATAACAATTTTATTACAATTCTCCTGAGGTTTGAATAGAGTAGGTGCATCGCATTGGAAGTAATTTGAATATATGTCATGCAAATCTTGTAACCTGGCAACCATAGTCTCTTGTAGAGACTGAATTTCATGAGACATGTTTTGTTCTAAATGTTTCACAAAAACAGTAAGATTCTGTATTTTTACATCTACCTGTGCTATTAATTCTTTTATATTCTCATCCTTAGACCATATTTGCATGGCATGTAAACTGCCTTCCAAATATCCGATCCTAGACTCCAGCTTATGGCCTGCCATGGGAGATTCCACAGACATGGATATAACCAACTTTGCTAGGTCATCAATCCTTTGTTGATTCCAAGGCATTTTTGCTTTCAAATCATCAGGCATTGAACAAAGTTTAGTTTCTATTTTGGTATTTGTCTTTTCTACACATATTTGTAATGTATTGCAGCTACTATCAACTTCCTTTCATAAATGTTCCATGTCTTCTATTTTAGAAATCAAATTTTCCCGGGTGTTTTTTTTTTTCCTTCATCGAATTTGGTGGTCCATTATCCTGTGTCTCAATTCTCTGGTTAGAGATGTCAAATGAACTATAAACCTGACGGCTAACATAGCATATAGGTAAATCACTCGCAATTCGTAAGCCTCCTCTAACATTGAATCCATGTAAGTAGTGAGAATATTCCCAACTTTCCTCATACGCAGGTAATCTGTCAACCTGCATGTTTACCTGTACTGTATACCTTCAGTAACTGTGCTTGACCAGCAGGTGGCGAATGTGGCAGGTTGTGATGTTGCAGTGTTTGGGCAGGCATCTGAGTCCAGTGGCAGGGTACAGGCTCTGAGATGCAGTGGAGAGACTGCCTGCAGAGGAAAGAAACCTCAAAGCTGCTGGGCCGAGGCAGGTGCTGGAGATATGCGGAGCACCTGTCAGTGCAAAAGGTGCCAGAAAAACTCTGTGGTGGCATGAGTGAAGATGAAAAATTACCTGGGTGCCAATGAGGCAGTTGAATAAATCCCCACAAAAAGCTACGAATCACCAGCAGGTTCGAAATAAAAATCCCTTCCTGACAACAAAATATAGTGGGGTGCAATAAATGCATACCTCAATGTAGTCAGAGCAAGTTTGATGAACAGATGTATAATAGATTACACATCAGATGGAGTCAGTCCCTAAACCAGGCGAACCATGTAGCAAAGAGCACTGCATTAATGCTACCCTCAATAAAGTCTTGCTATGTCACGCTGATCATGCCCCAGATTCCTTCTGTGATTTTGAATAATTTTTATTTATTGAAATCTTAGTATTCTCTTATATAAGTAAATAAAAATTGTCTTTCCTTCTTAGCTTGCATTACTTGCATTGTTTGCATTACTTGCATTCCTCATTTTAATCTCTTTTCCTATATTTGCAGAACAGTATTTTTAAAACCTAGAATAGCTTCTGGTATATATTTGCTTATCTATAGCACTTGAGAGAATCACCCAACTAACATTAAGGTGCTCATATCTAACTGTGGCCTTGGATGCCCTGAGAGTTCTTCATTTTCTTACTACCTGTGATACTTTTTTTCTCTGAAATCTTTCTGGTAAGACCCCGAAATTTGGAAATTCATTAGGCAATCCAACATTTCTCTACTTAGTCTTACTAATTTTTTCAGATACGGACAAAATTTATAAGCCCTGAATTCTTTGTCCTACATTAGGGGAAATTCTCCTACACAGGTAGATTATGGTTGCCATTTTGCTGTTGTCTATGACCTCTCAATGCACCTACCTTCTTGCATTGATGCCTGAATCTTTGTTTCTGAGTTTCTGTCATGTCTAGGAATTCAAAGACACATGGACCTTCATTTCCCCCCACTGTCATTTTTGCTAGAAAACATTAAAGGTGATCTAATTAATAATTCCTGGATAACTGTCTCTGTGACTGATAACTGAAACAAGTAGTTGGAAAGATCTTGTGTCTGTTGTGTCATGTGTTTTCACTAACTGAATTTATATTTTAGGTTTATTAAACTTGGGAAGCTTACAGATTCTTCTTATGAAAATACATTTTCCTTGAGGGTAAGACTTAAGCTAAGGAAATATAGCTAATTTCAAGAATCTGTTAATTAACCAGGCAGCAACTCAAAAGACAGTTTTCATAGTCTGGTTAAGGAAGAATCAAGCATATATTGATAAAGGAGCTTCAGAAATGTTAGAGAAGTATAACTATGAGAAAATAAATGCCTTTGTGTTCCAGATACTAAACACTAAACAGAAACCACACCATGCAATGTGCCAATATAAAGCCAGTATTGATTTTATACAAAAATCATGTGACAAAGTTAAGAGGATCATTAATTTTCAATTGATAACTTTAAAACTTCAAAGGCTTAATGATTAATTAGGATCCATATTGCTCTAAAATATCTGCGTCTGCTTATACCACCATTCACCAATAAATATATCATTTAACTAGTAAAAGAAAAATACTCTCTCCAATAAATTATTTTGGTAGTCTTTTTACTTGGTGTACACAAGGGTAAGTATGGAAGGACATGATGTAGAGTCTTCTTTGACTTTAATCCACTTTTCGTATAGAGACAGGGCCTCCAGGTTGAAAGTAGAGCTTGCTGGGACAGCTTGTCTAGATAATTATTGTTCTCTGATGATCCCTTGTCTCTTCTTCTACAGTTCCTGACTGACAAGCCGGCCACAACACCCACCCACATTTGCATAGAGACTTGGATACTTCAGACCTGAGACTTCCTCCTTGTGCTGTAGGTGTCTTAATCACCAGGAAATATTTCCTGCTCAACAGTCATTTAAAACAATAAAATGGCATCCATATGGAATATGATTTCTCTTTAGTTCTTAATTCTCTGTGGACACAAAGCAAGGTAGAAGACAATAGGGAATTTTGAAACTATGTAACTAAGATGTAGTTTCCTAGCAACTAGCAATGGCCCAAATTTTCTTCATTTCAAAATAGTTCCAGTCTACAATTGTTGTCCCTCATCTTTTGATTTCTTTTACATTTCTTTAGCACCAAACGTTGGTTATGAAGCCAATTGTTATTCAGACTATTAAAAATTTGAAAACCACAAGAAGTGTGGTTATCCTTGAGACCTGTATGGTTTTTCTCTGTGAATACACACTAGGCAGCCTTAAGAGCTTCTGAAAAAATTGATGAAAATTGGCATGTATACCAGAATGATGAGTGGTCCTTAGATTTTAAATAAAGTAGATTTGCAACAACAGGAACTTTCACCAGAAGGAAAGCAATGAAAAGTAAACATTGTGACTCCTGATAAATAAAGGATGAGTAAGGAAACAGGTGAGCAAAATAGGTAATGGACAGTAGGAAAGTTCTTGATAGAATCTCCCTTATAAGGCCTGACACCAATAGAACTTTAGGTGTCACCATTTTGATTTTCCAATTTTTGCTTTGTTTCTAAGGCACTTGTTTTATTTTATTTCATGTGTATAAATGTTTGCCCCCCATATACATGGAGGCAAAACATCTATGCGAAATCACTGCATATATGCAGTTCCCAGAGAGGCCACAAGATGTCACAGGATTCCCGGAGCTGGAATTGTAGGTGGTGTGTGAAACAATGCTGTGATCTGAGTTTGAAATGGGCCTAACAGACTCATATTTCCTAGCTTGTAGCGTCGTTTATAAAGGAAGTTTCAGAGGTGGTGCCTTGTGTACACATTGGATCTCAACCTGTGGGTCATGACCACTTTGAGGTTATAGAGCCACGCTGAACTTGTTCTCTCTCTACTTCCTGTGTACAGATCCAATATATTAGCAGCTTTCCTCTTCCTGGAACAAGGCCTTCCCTACCTGCTGCTGTGTCTTTGGACCATAATGGACTCTATTCCTCTGAATTTAAAGCTAAATCATCCCTTAATCTCCTCAAAAATAAATAAAATTGATAGATATGAATACATGTTGCATCTTCAAAAGTTTATTTTAGCAGTACTGAGTCTGATGACATAGCTGAAAGCTTTTCAGTCTCATGTGAAAAGCAGTAATGAAATGAACAGCGCAGGCCCAAATTAAAGAACAGAAGGGAAATTAAAAAGAAGGAAAACTGAATCAAAAACTTTAGGAAAGAGGACTGGAATATGAAGCAAGAATTAATAAAGAAGGAAAGTTTGGATTTGAAAGAGAAAAGGTTTACTGGAGGACTTGGAGGAAGGAAAGGATAGGGAGAAATGATGTAATTATATTACAAACTCTAAAAACAAAACAACTATTTTAAAAGGAATTGTAAATTATCTGCAGAGAGGGTGAAAAGTGTTGGAGACATGAATCTAATCTGATCACTAGTTTTTATCCTGTAAAATTAGATGGGAAATTCCAGACGCTTTTGAACACATGAAATATTGAGCTATAGGTTCATCTGCAGTGTGGAGCCATAGAGCAGTGCCAAAATTTAGTTTACATCATTGCTTTAAGATTCTCTCAGTGAATTCAATTAGGCTGTTATTTATAGATAGTGGAATGTGTGTGATTTGGATTGGAAATAAACATTTGTAACAGAATCGGTGGCCGAATGAATACGTTTAGATAATACAGTGTTGGAAGAACAGTAGGTAGAGGTGGATAAGTTACATGTATACCTCATGACTGAAGGAAAATTTGATAGTAAAGCAGAGAAATGGAACTCAAGAAATATTGGGAGGACACCCAAGGTCAACATAAAATTAAATGTGCCTGCTTTAGAAGAAGATATTTTCTTAAATAGTCTGAAAAAAAAGAGCAAACACATCATAATGTTGTAATCTAAAGAAGTGATTTGTTAAAGGCGAAAACAAAGATAAAGGAAACTTTGGTTTTATCCATGTGTCATTTAGTTTTTTTCTGTGAATACTGAGGGGTCATTTAGTTTAGAAATCAAAGCCAGATCCAGGTAAGGAATGCTGATCAAGGTCATAGAAAGATCTTCAGTGACTTGGTATTTCTGGGAACTTCTCAGGGAGGGAATAGCGAACAGCTTTAGAACAGTTAGAAAGCATGGCTGCTCAGGTGATGGGCACCAGAGCACATGGATGTGGTAAATGAAACCATCAGTTTTGTAGGAACTAGGTACAGTTCTGTGTGGAAGAAATAGATGTGAGTCACTTCAGTAAGGGGTATTTCCTCAGGAGGAAAGAAGCATGAGTATCATATACATTTATGTATAGTTTTGAGATGGAGAAATTGGCATTCCATTCAAGCCTTGTCAATAATTATTCCAAGACCAGTCAGAATTTGGATTGTTTATAAAAAGCTTTGAGGACAAGTGCAAGAAGTCTTTGCAATAAACACTAAACACTGTCCTTGAAAATGAAAATCTAGTTTACAACCAAAGGCAGGTAGGAAGATATTTTTATTTGTTGTTGTTTTTGTTTTTTGATGAGGTGTGGGCAATTACATATCTGGGTCATGTCTGGAATGAATGAAGACTGGCTCCCCTTAATGGCTAATGTACTACTATTAACCACCCTCAAAATCAGAGCTCCATCTTCTGCAGTAGCCAATTACAAATGGTCCCAGTGGATTCTACCTGTTTCTCATCGAGGAAGATGCATTTCCTCTAGTTTTTGTTTTTAGTTTTTGCAGGATTTGGCGTAGTTTTGGAAAAGTTTTAACTTGTTAACTGTAAAAGACTGTTCTCAAGCTTTTCTACAATATCCATTATTTAATTCCTTTACCAAGAAGTCTAAGGATGTGGATTTATTACAGCAATATCAGGGAAAATAGACTGAAATTGGCCACCAGTAAATATTACTTATGAGCTTATGATGCAGATATGCTGCCCGGATATTATGCGGACAAGAGGTTTTCACATTTTACAAATCAAACAATTGTAAGATACTGGGATACTTAGAAATCATTTCAGGAGTACAGTAAATATATTAATCAAGAAGATTGTCCAATGTTGTTGGTATTTATTATCTTCTGTAACACATAAACATAATAAAGAAAATTGAAATCCCAACAACATATACCTCCATTATTTCATCTCAAGCCACAAAATGCACAATAGGCAGGAATTTTGCTATAAATTTAGTGTAGATTATTCCAAAATATTATTTCCACATAGCTGAAAAATATAGAACCCAGAAGTGTTTGTTTGGTTATCTACTGCTTCCTTTTTCTTCTTGTTTCTAATTGTCCTCATTCATGCAGACTACATGAGATGCTCCTCCTCAGTCACGCAGTTCTCTGTCCAAACATGCTTCTCAAAGAGTGATGTGGTACTTGAAATTGATACCATCTCAGAGGTGCCTGAAAATACTTGAACTTTGAGTCTGTTTTCCAGCAAATGTTCAGGATCTCTGTAGTTTAATATTGATTCTATAATGTAATTTGCTAAAGAGAAATTTGGAAATGGTGCATAGTCTCCAGATGAAATTCCTCAAAGTTTATGAGAAAGAATTAAAGGATTTCTAGAAAATGAGATTTAACTAGTATAAACCATGTGTGAAAGTGTCATTGTATGCTCCACTCAGTTTTCTCATGAATGGCAAGTTAGCCAGTGTTGTGGCAGGATTCCATTGTTTCTGTTGAATATTTGAAAATATGGATGATGATGTGATTATAAAGAAATCTGTACATTTTTAGACTGCCAAGTATCTAGACAAAATAAAGAAAAACTAGAATTCATGTTTCTTAAAAAGTCATAACAAATTCCAATTAAAATGGCTATTTTTAATTAAAAAATATTTTTCTTATGAAACTATTATCTTCACTTTCCATAGCTAACTATTCCATAAAATGAAAAACACTGACATCAACACCTTCTATTCAAACTGATTTAAAGTTCTAAATGTTTGCTCACCTCTGAAATCCAGAGTCATTTAGATCCATCTATTTCTGACGTGAAATATCCTTACACCAATTTAATCCTTCTGCAATGTTGAGAAGTATCTGTTTGCTCATCTCTTGCCTGCTAGGATAGAACCTTTAAGTGAAAACCACTTAGGCTATTTGGAAGCTGCACGGTTCGTGAATACCAGATGCCCGAACACTTGAGACTTCTGCTCCAGGAACCCAAGACACTGAGGAGCGTAGACTTGACAAACATTCATGGTACCCAGATGAATTTAACTACTGGAGACCCTTGATTACCTGGCTTTATTGAAATCAAATCTATACTAACCTAGAAGCTTAATCGGTCTTTCTCCTCTGGGAAGTGGGAGCTGAAAAATGGACTAGTCCATTCTAGGGGTGCATGCCATAAATTGTACCTGTTCACAAAGCGAAAAGAACAAAGGGATGCAATCCTTCACCTATCACTTTTTGTGCAGTTAATCCAGGGGAAACAACGCTTCTGAAATGAGCATCCCTAAGTCGAGAGCTAAGCTTGGGTAGGCATGCAGGTGATAGAAACCCTGCTCCATCACCTGGTCTGCAGATCGTCCCTGGGTGTTCCACAAACGAGTAATAACTAGGCGTTCCCTCGTGCACATGATTACGCAAATAATCCGGCCAAAATTTGCATTTCGGTTTTGTTGTTGTTGTTGTTGTTAGAAACTTCAGAATTTAATTACTAGAATTTCCTCCAGTTACATCCAATTTGTTTTTGATCGCTCCTGTCTCTTGCTTCCTTCATTCCTCCTTCTTATTCTCTGGCTCTGGCTCTGTCTCTGTCTCTCGCTCTCTCTCTCTCTGTGTCTCCCTCTCTCTGTGAGTGAGTGCATGCACACACTGACAAACAAACACACACTCACACAAACACAACCACACCCACACATGCCCTTTTTGTCCCCGGTTTTGGTGCATCTCCCACACATAAATTTCATTGGTCCGATCTAAATTCTGTCTTCAGAAGACTATGTGCACACCTCTGCTCTTGTCTTCTGGTTTCCATTTCTGGAAAATCGATACCTTGAATTGCCAGGACACTCATGCATTTGGATCCAAGGATGGGTGCCACAATGCCTGAAATCTTTCCCTAATTAGGTGGATGTCCCGGAGGATTTGCACCTCTTTTCTAAAATTATTTCATCTTATTAATTTATTTGTTTGTTAGAGACAGGGTATATCTATGAAGATTCAGAGCCTGTCCTGTAAATGTCTCTGGAGACCAGGGTGGCCTGGACCACACAGTTCTCTCCTTGACTGTTCCTCTCAAGGGCTGTGATTAAAGTGTGTGCCAATGCAGCACTGCTTAGTATTCTTTCTTATAGGTTCAATCACATGCACACACACATACACACACACACACACACACACACACACACACACACACACACACACAATCCCTTTCTTCCTGTGATTCCATAGATCTTACTCACTCTCACTTACTTCCTGTAAATCCATATTAATATATGTCTACCAGTACCCACAAGTCTTATTTTCTTTCCAGCTTTGGCTTGCTTGCACACTCTGCCCTTATATCCACTGCTTCTCGGGGTTTGAGATTTAAATGTGGTTTCCAAAGTTCCTCTTTAGTTTCTAAAATGAAGTAGAAAGTAGGGGATATCTTGGATCGTTTATACTCCCCTCCTATGATTTCCATTTTATTTAGTCTCTCTCTCACAGACACACACACACACACACACACACACACACACACACACACACACACACACACTTACAGGCATACGTATTACTGTTAATATCCTTGTTGTTAAAATAGTTTTGTGTCAACGGTGCTTTACTGTATTTAAAAATCGATTTACCTATTTGTCTGTATTTCAATCTGCTGTGGTATTTGTCCAATTACGGATTTACCATCTCTACGTAACCTGTGGTAGCAACTCTCCGTACACCAATGCATCTATGCATCCCTAAGAGCTCTTTCTAAGTATCTGCCTACACCCAAATGTATGTGTATATGTCAATGTCTCCAAAGAGACGAGTAGGAATTCCTTTGTACATAAAATGGAGGGTCTAAGTGTTAAAGCTCTCTTGGTGATCAAAAAAGGCCTGCTTTGCTTGTTGTTTGTTGCTTTGCAGGCATTCAGTGTGTCATTGTCAATGTTGCCAGTAATCCCAGGACTGAGAGGGGCAGAAAGCACGCTTCCTCAGTTGCAGGGTCGGTGGGTCGGGGTGGGTTCACTTACTATCCCAAGATTTCTTGTAATCCTTATCGGCCTTCGCCATGAGCGGTCGGGTTTCTTAGCCTAGGTCTTGTTGCTGCCTTTGCTGCTGCTGCCCAAGCGCGGGCGAGGAGCCTTCCGCAGAATGCCAGGACCAGAGGCTTCTGGGAGGCTCTGCACATTTTCTGTGGAGGCTTCCGTTCCGGGTCCAGAGTCTGCAAGGTCCCCTGGTCTTGTGGCCTGGGCTTAGAAGGCGATCTTCTTGGTTTGGGGGCCTTGAGGCTTCTTGGTTTGTGTGCTCTGGATGCGGGCACACAGGGCTTGTATCCTCAGCTGGAGGGACTCCTGCTTCTCGAGGTGTGTCTGGCTCTCATTCTGGCTGTCAGTTCGCCTAGCTGTGTTGATGTGCATCCCTGGGGAGTCCTCCTGGTGCTGACTCCAGAGCGAGCCTCCCTCCAGAGCAGGTTGGCAGAGAGTTTCTCACCTAGAGTGCTGCTTAGCAAGGTGTCCGTGGTTCAAATTCTGTGGGAGAGTTCTGGTACCTCTGGCATCCAAACACACCGTCGTTTTGAAGTATTTCCTGCATGCCCAGGGAGCTGCTTCTAGGTCATCCTGCAAGGAAGAGTCCTCAGGGCCCTCCTGGGGAAAGCAAGTTTGGAGATTCGAGGTGGTCTCTGGAAAGGGACTGGCAACTAGGAGGAGATTCAGATCCTCGCAGCTTGGAGCCTTGTCTCGAGGCACCTTTGCTCCAGGGCTCTGCGCCTCAGCCTTCTAGGTGTTTTCATCCTCCTCTTGCGGGGAGGCAGCACAGAAGAAGATGGAGAGCAGTCATAGTCGAGACAAGCCTCAAAAGAACCCGGATGATGGTCTTCCTGGATCCAGGGTCCTGGGCTCTTTGCCGTCACTAAAGACAGGCTCTGCTTAGCTGGCCCAGCCTCTGGCTTGCTGGAGAGGGTCTTCATCCCTTCAAGAGGCCAGGGCTGCCCCACAGTTCCTTGGGGCTTGCCTACCCTCACCTGGCTCTCTGTGTCTAGCTGATTGTCCCGAAGTACCCTCTTTGTGTCCTTTTCCCTCCTGTTTCTGCCTTTGGGTTGCCAGTTTCGATCTGCTTGGAGCTTGTGTCCATGCTCTCAGTCGTGCTGTGCTGTGGGTTGCTACTACTGACTTCCAACACCTGGCTCCCATCCTCTCTGTGTCCCCGGAAAGCACGCTTCTGAGGCTTATCTTCAGGAGAATTGCTACGAATCTCTGCCTTTGGGCTCCTAGGGAAGTCAAAGTCCTGCCTGGACCCGGGATCGGGCTGGGACCCAAACTGGGACTGCTCTGACCACTGGGCGGCTAAATCCTTGGTAAAGGGGACCAGGAGCTGCTGTTTCTTCATGAGCTTGATGGTCTGCTTGAAGCCAATCTTCTCCAGGATGTTGCCCAGCATGGGCTGGGAAGAGAGTTTCTTTAGGTTATTTTAAAGCTGTCTGGGTTCTGTTTCTGCGCTCAGGCGCTCGCACAGCTTATGCAGGGCTTCTAGGCAGCATTCGGCCTCCATCTCCATAGTCGAGGACCAGAAGAGGGGCACCTGAAAGGCAGTAGGATTGACTGGGCTATATCACTGCCTGGGCAACGTGGCTGGCTCTCTGGGGGCAGAGGACAGAGCTTCTGAGATGGCCTGTTTGTCAGCTGGCTCTCTGTGCCTCAACACTGCTCTGCAGGCTCACATTACCTTTAAGTTGGTGGTGGTGCCCCTGCACCTCTGCATGCCCAATCAATCTCCTGGGTTGCTTTTCCTGGGCCCGCCCTTCCGGACCTATAGGATTCAAGGCCAAGGCTTCAGTAATGAGCATCACTATGTAGAGAGCTAGTCTTTGGTGGGCATGGAGGTGATAGAAACCCTGCTCCATCACCTGGTGGGCAGAACCTCCCTTGTTGTTCCCCAAACCAGTAATACCTAGGGGTTCCCTCGTGCACATGATTATGCAAATAATCGGGTCAAAATTTGCATTTCAGTTTTTTTTTTGTTGGAACCTTCAGAATAATTCCTAGAATTTTCTCCATTTACATCCAATTTTTTTTGATCGCTCCTGTCTCTTGCTTCTTTCATCTCTCCTTCTTATTGTATGTCTATGTCTCTGTCTCTGTCTCTATCTCTGTCTCTCTCTCTCTTTCTCCCTCTCTCTCTCTGTGTGTGTGTCTCTCTCTCTCTGTGAGTGAGTGTATGCACACACTGACAAAGTAACACACATTCACACAAACACAACCACACCCACAAATGCCCATTTCTTCCCAGGTTTTGGTGCATCTCAAACACATTCATTTCTTTTTGTGTGTGATCTAAATACTTTCTTCATAAGCCTATTTGCACACCTCTGCTCTTGTCTCCTGTTTTCTGTTTCTGGAATATTTACCTTTAATTGCCAGGGGTCTCATGCATTTGGATCCCTTGATGTGTTCCACAATACCTGAAATCTTTCCCTAATTAGGTGGATGTCCCGGAGGACTTGCATCTTTTTTCTAACCTTTATTTCATCTTATTAATTTATTTGTTTGTTAGAGACAGGGTATATCTATGAAGATACAGATCCTGTCCTGTAAATGTCTCTGGAGAACAGGGTGGCCTGGAGCACACATTTCTCTCCTTGCCTTTTCCTCTCATGGGCTGGGATTAAATGTGTGCCAAAGCAGCCCTGCATATCATTCTTTCTTATAGGCTCAATCACACACACACACACACACACACACACACACACAAACACACACACACACAGAATCCCTTTCTTCTTGTGATTCCATACATCTTACTCAATCTCACTTGCTTCCTGTAAATCCAAGTTAATATATGTCTACCATTATCCACACCTCTTGTTTTCTTTCCAGCTTTTGCTTGCTTGCACACTCTGCCCTTAAATCCACTGCTTCTCAAGTTGTGAGATACAAGTGTGATTTCCAACTTTCCTCTGTAGTTTTTATAATTAAGTAGAATGTGTGGGATATTTGGACCCTTTATATACCCTTCCTTTGATTTTCATTTTATTTAGTAACACACACACACTCACACAAACTTACTTGCATATGTATTACTTTTAATATTCTTGATGTCAAATACTGTTGTGTGCACTGTCCATTAATGTATTTAAAAATTGAGGTACCTATTTTTCTGTATTTTAATCTGCTCCTACCTTTGTACAATTATGGATCTACTATATATATTTAACCTCCACTATCAACTCTCTGTAATTCAATGCATCTATGCATTCTTAAATTCTTTTTCTTAATATTTGCATGCACTTAAATTAATGTGTATATGTCCAAGTCTCCAAAGTGGATGAGTAGGAAGTCTTTTGTACTTAAAGTGGAGTGTCTGACTGTTAAAGTCTCTTGGTTTTCCAAGAATGTCCTTGGTTGTTTTTTGTTTGTTGCTTGCAGGCTTTCAGTCATGCATTCTCAAAGTGGCCAGTGATCCCAAGGGTGAGAGGCATGTAGGGCGGGATTGTTTTTTGGTCATTTTGGTTGTATGTTGTGTCAGGTTCAGTTCACTTCCTAGTCGAACTATTCTTGTAATACTTCATGGCCTTGTCCATGACCGGGGTGGATATTAAGTATCAAGTGTAATTAATACAAGTATCTCAAGTCCTAAACTCTTATTTGTTCATATAATAGATTCGGTGTGCACAGGAAACTAAAATTACAGTAGGTATCTTAACAGCATTTAAAAATATTTTTCAGAATTATCTCATTTGTGAACTGCTTACAAAGGATAAAGTAGTGTTTTTCCACTGAGTCTCAACAAGTGTAAAAATCATTCTTAAGGGCAGACCCCATGTCCAGATAAAATAAACTCAGTGGCATTTCAGGTCTTTTTAGTCTCATGGTACTCTGTCAGGGTATTTCCTTTGAACTTACATGTCGTTTGCAAATATATTATGGCTGATAGGTGTATATTTTTATGGGATTTCTTTGTGTAAGAATATGTGTCCCCCTTTTTATATGTTTCTTGTGCTTTTTCTTTATCTCTTTTTCCTCTTTTTCTCTGTTAGCTTTGCCCTGTTCCTGGTTTTTAATTTTATCTTATCCGTTGCTTTATCATATTTAGATGCCTTTTTGTTTCCTAGTGTGAGAGAAAAAGAAAGGGTATGGAATTGGGTGGGAGTCACATGTAGAGGATCTGGGAGGAGTTGAATGTGGGGAATTGTAAAGAGAATATATTCTAAGAAAATTCTATATTTAATTAAAATGAATAAAAGCACATACCTGACTTCACTATGAGTTCCCAAATGTAAATTTAGCCCCTCTCTGAGCTTAAATTAGTGAGAGTTAAAGCAAAAATATCAGGTCTAATAAATAGTAGCATCGTAAAAATAGCACAAGGAGGCATATGATGCATATTTATTCTAAAAGTAGAATAAATCAGAAAAGCATCATTGATACAGACTGATGATGGTGAAAGGTGTTACATCTGTGAATTCATGAAAGCAGGTGGATGAAGTTTCACATGAAATTAATTTTAAGTTCTTTCCATTTGATCGGCACATATACAGAAATCTTTAAATGTCTCGGTTTAGGCTGGGTCAAGTAACAGCTAACCAAATACATTTTTAAGTTACCATTTAGAGCTTTAAAAGTTAGAATTTCTAAGTATAACATATTTTGCTTAAAACTTGTTGATTGTTATATTATACTCCTTATGTAGGAATTCAATTTTTGAAAGACAGACCGAATTTCTGTTCTCACTTCAGTCCCCCGTGACTGCAAAACTATTGTTTTGCCTAGGTTTTCTTCCCGTATTTGCTTGGTTTAATGGCCTTCAAATGTCCAAAGTTCAAAAGGAAATTTTCATTAATTTCTGTGTTTTCCTATCATTGTTACATCATTTCTAATATATTTTCAGATAATACAGGTAAAATATCTCTTATATTTGTCTTTTTTTGAGTTCCAATACTGAAGCTCTTTCAAACTTGTAAAATAGACCCTGAATTTTTATGTGCTTATCTTGTGTTGCCCTCATTGAATTAATCCTAAACATTTAATCCTATACTGTCTTAAAACACAAAGTTATCTTGTTCTCCAAGCACAAAGAACTAAAGTTCTTCATGATCAACAGGACATTTTTATCAACACATCTATGCTAATATTTTCTGCTTATGCTTTTATCCCATCAAACTGGTTTTCTGCCTCAAAATTTGACTAAAATATTACATCATTTTATGATGAATTTTTTCATCAACATCCCAGGTCCAAAATTCAAGGGTATGCACTGAATAGATTGAGAAAATAAAAAGATAGCACAGGAATAAGGAAGACTAATTTAGCTTTTATAATTAGAGTAGGCAGTAATAATAGTAGTAATATAAGAGTAGTATTAATAGATATAGTAAAAATTATTAATAATGATAAATAGTAATAGGGTTGAAGGAGAGGGGTTGAGAGTCTTACTTAAATTATTGTACTCTAAACAATACAAATACAACAGAGAACAGTATTTTAAAAATTCAGATATTTTGGTGCTATATAATTGTAAATTTAGTGTATACTCTCACAGACACAGATTCAGAGAAATATTAGACTGAAAATTTGAAGTAGCAATGTGTGCAGAGAGACAGCTCCTTAGTTTAAATACTAACCATCAAACCAAGTTGCTTAAGACAGATACTCTACTTCTGAAGTTATTTGTTGACCTCCACACTCATCCTCTTCTCACACCACGCAAAACCCATATATGTACTAAGAAAAGCATCTTCGGTCACTTAGTGCTTAAGGAATCATTTTATTCTAACAGAAAACCTGAGTTCAGTTCCCAGCACCTCAGATGGAGAAGGTCGTAACTGACTATAACTCCAGATCCAAGTATCTGACTTTCCTCTGGATTATGAGTGTTCCACACTCACGTGGACACACAAACACACACATACACACACACACACACACACACACACACACACACACACACTTAAAATAACAAACATAAGTGTTTTCAAATGGAGAAAAACATTGCACAGGTTCAGTGGTAAACTGCATGAAACTTTTGGATCCACAAGTGAGAATGAACATCGAAACACATATCTCTGAATTAGAATCAAAGGAAAACACTGTTAAATGGAGTGGGTAAACTACAAATTGTCACCAAAGGGGATATGCAATATTAAGTAGAAATATTGAAAATTTATAGCTGCTTTGCTCATGAACACAACCTGTAGCCTGAAATGCACACTACCAAAGCCTTTTGGGGGATTCCTGAGGCCCATGTCTGGGTACTTTTCTAATCACTCCTATTGAGCCATCCCCGTTTAATTGGGCAGACCTTGTAAAACAGAAACTGGACTTGCTAATCATCTGTACAATTTTTTCCTAATGTAACCATTAGTTGTTATATTACCACAAATTTTGGTTCTTTCAACTGCCTGTTAATCTCTAAAATGAAAATTCATACATTTTATTAAATTATTTATATTATTAATTTAAAACAATGTTGAAACATAATGTCTGGTGCATTTTCAGTTTTTGAAAATGCAAGAGTAAATAATTAAACCGTGACTCTTTGTTCCCCCATCCTCTGCTGAGGTGAGTTACCCCTCTGTTCCTGCCTGAGTCCCCCAATCACCTCTTTTTTTGGATCTTTCTGGGCATGCTCCTGGCATAGAGTAGACCCACCCAGACAGGGACGATAACCCTGATTCCAGAAACTCCTTATTCTTGGTTCCCCAACCACTCTGACCTGTGCTGAGAATAGCAGGAGAGGACAGGCACTGTGGAGCTGTAGAACCTGAAGTCTTTATCCACGTATGCCACAGGGTGACAAGGAGAGATAGCTAGTCCCCGAATGCACCCACTGGAAGTAAAGAAGGGAAGAGAGCAGAATAAGGACACACTCAACAACAGAAAAACTAACATGACTTCACAAGAATCTAGGGACTCAATGCCAGCAAGGTTTGAAAAGCACATCGGTGAGGAAGAAGAACAGATAGACCTAAAAATCTACTGTATGAAAATGTTAGAGAGCCTTAAATAGGAAATCAGAAAATCTCTGAAAGCAATAGAAGAAAAAACAAAAAAAAAATTCATGAAATATATAATCTCTGAAAGAATCTAAAAGCGGAGAAAAAAGAAGCAAGCAAGTAAAGGAACAAATCGGAACAATTCAAGGCATGAAAGCTGAAATAGAAAAATTAAAGAAAACACAGAATGAGGCCATGAAGGAAATAGAAAATTTGTATAAACATCACGAACTAAGGATGTGAATACAACCAATAGAATGCAAGAGAAGGAAGAGAGAATCTCAGTTGTTGAAGACTCACTAGAGGATATACAGTCATCCACCAAAGAAAATCTCAAGTCCAACGAATCCCTAACATAAAATATCAGGAAATATGGGACACTGTGAAAAAGTCAAACCTGAGAATAATTGGTATAGAAGAACGAGAAGAAATACAGAACAAATTGTAGAAAACATAATCAACAAACTCATAGAAGAAAACTTATCCAACCTAAAAAGGATATGCCTATGAGACTACAAGAAGCTTACAAAATACCAAATAGGCTTGACCACAAAAAGAAGTTCCGTTGCCACATAATCAAAACACCAAACTTACAGAATATAGAAAATATAAAAAGAGCAGCAAAGAAAAAGTCCATGCAACAAATAAAGCCAGACCTGGCAGAATTACTCCTGACTTTTCAATGGAAAATTTGAAAGCCAGAAGGTCCTTGATAGATGTCCAACAAGCACTAATAGAAATTGGATGCCAACCCAAAGTACTGTACCCATAAAAGCTTTCAATCATTTTAGAAGGAGAAAACAAGATAGTCCATGACAAAACCAGATTGAAACAATACATATCCACAATCTAGCCCTCCAGAAAATGCTTGAAGTAAAACTCCTACCCAACAAGATAACTACACTCACAAAAACATAGGCAATAGATAATCCCATTTTACAAAACACCAAAAGAAGAGGGGGAAATCCACACAATTCCCTCACCAATAATAAATCCAAACAAACAAGAACCAACATTCAATGAACATTAGCATCCCTATATATCAATGGTCTTAACTTGCATATAAAAAGAAACAGGCAAATAAATTTGATACAACCACAGAATCCATCCTACTGCTGTATACAATAAACACACCTCAACCTCAAGACAGACCTTAGCTCAGAGTAAAGGGTTGGGAAAATATTTTCCAATCAAATGGACCTGAGAAACAATCCGGTGTAGCAATGCTAATATCTATCAAATTGGACTTCAAACTAAAAGGAATCAAAAGAGGTAAAGAAAGGTATTTCATACTTATCACAGGCAAAGTCCAGAAAGATGATGTCTCATTCCTGAATATCTATGCCGCAAATATGAAGGCACCCACATTTGTAAAAGAAACACTACATAAAGCTGAAACCACACATAAAACCTCACACACTTACACTAGGAGACTTCAACAGCCCCTCCCACCACTAGACAGGACCACCAGACCGAAACTATGAAAGAAACAAAGGAAGTAACAGAAGTTATGACACAATTTGGCATAACATATATCTATAGAACATTCCATCCAAAAACAAAAGTATATGCCTTCTTTTCAGTACCACATGGAGCCTTCTCTAAAATTAACCATGTACACAGCAGCATAGCAAACCTCAACAGGTATAAACAATTGGAATAACTTCCTATATCTTCTCAGACCACCATAGTTTAAAATTAGAATTCAGCAGCCACACACATTCAGAAAACCCCAAAATGCATGGGAATTGACAAATGCTCAATAAAGACTTCCTAGAATTCAATGAAAATGATGGAACAACATATTCTGACCTATGGTACACTCTGAAAGCAGTGTTCAGAGGAAAGTTCATAGCACTAAGTGTTCACATGAAGAAACTGGAGAAAAGCCACACTAGACTATTAACAGAACACCTGAAAGCTCTAGAACAAAAAGAAGCAAATTGACCCAGGAGGAGTAGCTGTCAGGAAATAATGAAATTGGGAGATGAAATCAAGAAAGTAGAAACAAAGAAAACAATACAAAGAATCAATGTAACTAATACTTGGTGCTTTTAGAAAAATAACAAAATAACAAAATAACAAAATAACACAATAACAAAATTCTTTATCCAACCTAACCAGAGGCAGAGATCTCCCCAGCTCTTGGATAGGTATGATCAACATAGCAAAAATGGCAATCTTACAAAAAACTATTTTTAGACTCAATGTAATTACTACCAAAATCCCGGCAAAATTCTCCACAGAACTTCAAAGGGCAATTCTCATCTTATATAGGAAAACAAAAGACCCAGGAAACCAAAAACACCCCTGTACAATAAAGGAACTTTTGGAGGAACCACAATCCCTGACTTCAAGCTCTATTATAGAGCTATATTATGGAAATCAGCTTGGTATTGGCTCAAAAAAGACAGGTAGATCAGTGGAATCAAGTTGAAGACACTGATATTAACCCACAACAATGAACATCTAATCCTTGAATAGGAGCTAAAACTTGGAAAACAGAAAGCATCTTCAAGAAATTGTGCTAGCATAACTGGATGCTGGCATGTAGAAGAGTGAAACTGGGCCCATATCTATTGCCATGCACATAACTTAAGTTCAAACGGATCAAAGACCTCAATACAAATCCAGCCACACAGAACCTCTTGGAAGACAAAGTGGGAGTTACCTTGAAGAAATTAGCACAGGAGACTGCCAGTAGCACAGACACAGAAACTGACAATTAATAAATTGGATCTCCTGAAACAGAGAAGCATCTGTAAGGCAAAAGACACAGTCAACAAGACAAAACAACAGGCCACAGAGTGGGAAAAATTCTTCACCCACCTGACATTAATCAGAAGGCTGATTTCCAAATATACAAAGAACTCAGGAAGCTAGTCACCAAAACAGCAAAGAATTCAGTTAAAATGAAGCGTACATTTCTTAAACAGAAAATTCTCAATAGAGGAATCTAAAATGGATGAAAGACACTCAAGAAAGTGTGCAAATTCCTTAGCCATCAGGAAAATGCAAATAAAAACAACATTTACCCCACCTGTCAGAATGGGTAAAATCAAAAACAACAAGGACAGTTGATTCTGGAGAGGAAGGGGAGTAAGGGAAATGCTTCTCCATTTCTGGTGGGAGTGCAAACTTGAACAGCTACTTTGGAAATCAGTAGGGCAGTTTCTTGGAAAATGGGAACCAGTCTACCATCAGATACAACAATTTCACTCTTAGGCATATACACAAAGAATCCACATCCATACCCCAAGTACTTCTCTTCAACTATGTTCTTAGCAGCATTATTTGCAATAGCCATAACCTGGAAGCAAACTAAATGCCCTTCAGCCAAAGAATCGATAAAGAAAATGTGGTACATTTACATAATTGAGTTATTACTCATTGGGGAAAATAGAATCTTGAAATTTGCAGGCAAATGCATGGAACTAAAAGAAACCATCCTAGGTAAGGTAACTCAGTCACAGAAAGACAAACATGGCATGAACTCATTCATATGTGGATTCTAGATATAGTCAAAAGGATTACAAGCTTACAATCCACACCGCTAGAAAAGTTAGGAAACAAGGAAGACCATAAGAGAGACTTATAGGGTCCTCCAGTGAAGCAAAAAGGAACAAGTGCCCATGATCAAATGGGAGGTGTAGGGGAAGGGGAGGAAGGTAGAAGAAATAGATC
>NC_048602.1:16070632-16109968 GCF_003668045.3 Cricetulus griseus | reverse complement strand
CAAAATCTCAGCACAGAGCGAGGAAGTAGGCATAAAGCCACACCCAATTGATTGATGAAGAAATATTGCAAATTGATAAATTCTGAGAGAGTTCATTCTTCTTAAGGTTATATTCCTAGAGAGGACAATCAGAATCCAGAGAAAGGTCACATATCTTAAAATATAGGAGTAACAACAGCTGTCCTTGATCAGTGCTTTTGAAAAAGGAAGAAACCAAGTTGGATGGGTAAGGGAGGATTTGGGGGGGGTAAATAATACTAAAATATATCAAATGCAATTCTCAAAGGACTAATAAATTGATGTAAATTAAAAATAAATTTATGATTAAGATATCACACTCATTTAATTTCACTTTTTGTTTTCAAATCAATATGCTTCTAAATTCTTTCTTATTTCTTATTCTTTGTTTCACTACATGTTTCATTTTATTCCCCTTGCATTTAATGAGAACATAGTAGAAAATATAGCATTGGCATTCATAAAGGTATTCTTCCTTTTCAATTTGTTTTATTTTTCTTTTCATGTTGTTTTCTGACTTTTTTGAGACTGGGTATTATGCAACCCAATTTGGCCTTTTACTATATACTCAGCCATGGATGGTCTTAAAATCCTAAATCTCCTGCCTCCATTAAGCCTGACTATGTTCCTCTTTTTATATCTTTTTAAATCTTATACTTAATTGTTCACAGTCTTTTACTTAATTAACATTTTTTTCTTAAACAGGGTATTACTAGGGTTCTTCTGAAATAAAATCTAGTTAACATTTGATTGCAAATGTGAGAAATTCTCCTGTTCATTATTTCATTACTTAAAACATTATTTGAAATCATGATTCATTTGACTGAGGCCCTTCAGGATGTCATCCAAATGTCAGCAGAGTTCTTCTCAAATGAATAATAAAATATATTATAGGTCAATGGGTTTGTTTTGTTTGCTTATTTTTGTTTTGTTTAATCAATGGTATCTTATCTCACATCAATCATTTCCTTACAATAAATTTATAATTCTTTAATCTGAAAATAATAAATTAAATCTACACTTTTATATTTTATTTTACATTGCAAAGTTTTCCATCCCACCTTCATGTTGCCCCCCACATTGCCACTAGCATACCTTCCCCCATAACTCCTCCCAACAGATAAGAACACACATGAGAAGTCAGCAAATTATGGTCCAGTAAATTGGGGCAGAACCAAGGATCCTCCCCATCCCACCCGACTCCCATTAAGGCTGAGCATGATATCCCACCACAGGGAATGGACTGCAACAAGCTAGCTCATGCACTACGGATAGATCCTGTTTCAACTGTCATGGGGGCTTCAGGAAGTCCAACCTTCACAACTACCTCCCACAAGCATAGGGCAGAGTTCCCATGGAGTCTCTACAGCTGTCAGTCAAGTGTTCAAGAGTATCCACTAGCTTGGTTCTGCTCTCTCTGTAAATTTCTCCATCAAGATTTTGACCTCCAGTATTCATGCATTCACTCCTCCCTCTCCTTGAATGGATCTCCTTAGTTCTGCCTGGTGCTTGGTTATGGATCACTGCTTCTGGTTCCATCAATTATTGAAGTAGGCATGTTCATCATTGAAGAATGAATGTTCTGGCATGATTACTGTGTTTTTAGTCTGGTTATCCATTGCTTTACATCTAATGCTTGTTTATGTGTGAGTACACATCTTGTTTGTGTTTCTGATTCTGGTTTATCTCACTCAGAATGATTTTTTTTCTAATTCCATCCATTTGCCTGAAAATTTAATGATTTTCTCTGTTTTTCATTATTTTGCAGTCTAGTAATACTCCATTTTATAAATGCATCACATTTTCTTTATCCATTCTTCAATTGAGTAGCATTTTGGCAGTTTCCAAATTCCGGCTATTACAAATAATACTTTATAAATATTGCTCTGCATGTGTCTTTTGATATGATTAAGTATCCTTTGGGTATATGGCCAAGAATCTATTTTTCTTTTTAGAAACAAATTTGTTTACATGTGAACCCCTGTTCGCTCTCCCTCCCATCATCCCCTGCCCCAACCGCTTTTGCTTCCCAGGGAGGTTGAGGCCTTCAATGGCGGATCTTCAAAGTCGGTCATATCATTTGGAGCAGAGCATATACCCTACCCATGTGCCTAGGCTGAGAAAGTATTTCTCTATGTGTAGATGGCTGCTAAAGTCCCTTCAGACACTAGGGAAAAATACCCTTCCACTACCAGAGTTCCCATAGATTTCTCAAACCTCCAAACTAACCTCTTTATTCAGGGTTCCTGGCACAGTCCTATGCTGCTTTCCCAGCTATCAGTCTGTGGTCCACAAGCAACCCATTGTTCAGGTCAGTTGTTTCTGGCAGTTTCACCATCCTGGTCTTTACCCATTTGCTCAGCACTCCTGCCTCTCTGCAGCTGGATTCCAGAGTTCAGCTCAGCGTTTAGCTGTGGGTATCTGCCTCTGCTTTTATCAGCTACTGGATAAAGGCACTAGGATGGCATATATGGTAGTCATCAATTTCCTTAACAAATAATGGAATTTAAGGTAGCCTCTGAACAAAGGCTTAGATTGTTATTTGGTGGTCAGACTCGTAAATCTCTGGACATTTCACTAGTGGCAGAATTCTCTTTAAAGCCATAATGTCTGCCTCTATTGTGGTTTCTTTTTTTTTTAACTTCACAGTTCTTCCCCTGACTTAATGTCAATTGTCTCTCATGTACTCCTCTCTCCTCCTGTTCTCTCCCTCTCTTTCTTCTAGCTATGTCTCCCCTCCTCCCATGCTCTCAATTAGATTAGGAGATCTTGTCCCTTTCTGCTTCTCTGGAGGACCATGCATGTCCCTATAAGGATCCTTCTTCTATCCTAGCTTTTCAGGAAATGTGGATTGTAGGCTGCTACTTTTTTGCTCTAAGTCTAAAATCCATATAAGATTGAGTACATATCATATTTGTCTTTCTTTGACTGAGTTATCTCACTCAACATGGTTTCTTCTGGTGTCATCTATTTTCCTACAAATTTCAAGATTCCATTGTTTTTGTTTTCCATTGAGTAGTACTCCATTGTGCAAATGTAACACATTTTCTCCATCCATTCTTCAGTGGAGGGGAATCTAGGTTGCTTCCAAGTGCTGTTGTTAACAAATGATGATGCTAAAAACATAATTGAAAGAAGTCTTTGTTGTATGAATGTGCATTTTTGCATATATGCATAAGAGGGGAATTGCTGGATATGGTGTTAGATTGATTCCTGTTTTATTGAGGAAATTCCATTTTAAAGTGTCTTTACAAGTTGGCACTTCCAACACTAGAGGAATAGGCTTCCCCTTTCTCCACACCCTCTCCTGAATAAACTATCATTCATGATTTTGATATTAACCATTGTGACAAGAGTAAGATGGCATGAAGGTTTGTTGTGATTTGCATTTCCCTAATGGCTAAGGGTGTTGAGCTCTTTCTTATGTGTATTTCAGCCATTTTAGATTCCTCCATTGAGAATTCTCTGTTCAGTTCCATACCCCACTTTATAATTGGATTGTTTGGTGTTTTGGTGACTACCTTCTTGAGTTCTTTGTATATTTTGGAAATCAGCCGTCTGTCAGAAAAGGGGACGGTGGTTATCTTTTTCAATTCTGTGCATGACCATTTTTTTTTTGTTGACTGTGTTCTTTGCCTTATGAAAGCTTCTGAGTTTTTCGAAGTCCAATTTATTCTCAATCTCATTGTGTGTGTTACTTGGGGTATCCTGTGCCAATTTGTTCAAGGGTACCACCTGCTTTATCTTCTAAGATTTGCAGTGTGGGTGCATTAATTTTGAGGACTTGGATATATTTAGTCTTAAGTTTGGAGCATGGGGATACATAAGGATCTATCTGCAGTCTTGTACATGCCAGAATCCAGTTATGCCAGCACCATTTGTTGAAGATGCTTTCTTTTTTTCCATTGTACAATTTTAGACTATTTGTCAAAAATCAGATGTTTTTATGTGTATGGGTTAATATCAGAGTTTTCAACTTGATTTCATTGTTCTGATTGTCTACTTTTTTGCCAAAACTTGTTGTTTTCAGTACAATAGCTCTATAATGGAGCTTGAAGTTAGGGATGGTGATGCCCCAGGAAGTTCCTTTATTGTACAGGGTTCTTTTGGCCTTCCAGGGTCATTTGTTTTTCCATATAAAGTTGAGAATTGTTCTTTCAAGTCTCTGAAAATTTGTGCTGCGATTTGATGGGGATTGCATCGAATCTGTAGATTCTTATTTAAAATATTGCCACTTTTACTATGTTGATTCTACCTATTCAAGAGCAATAAAGGTCTTTGCATTTTCTGGTATCTTCTTTAATTTCTTCATTTAAAGACTCAAAGCTCTTGAGATACAGGTATTTCACTTGTTTGGTTAGTATTATCTCAAGTTATATTATGTTGTTTGTGGAAATTTTAATGTGTGATGTTTCTCTGATTTCTTTTTCAGCCCCCTTTTCCTCTATATATGGTAGGGGTACTGATTTGTTTGAGTTAATCTTGTATGCTATGACCAAGAATCTTGTTGCTGGGACTTGAGGTAAATTGATTTCCAATTTTCTGAGAAACTACCATATTGATGACAAACTGGCTGTGTAGGTTTGAACTCTCACCAATAGCAGAGGAGTATTCCCATGACTCCAAATTTGCTCCAACAAGAACTGTCCCCAGTATTTTTGGTGTTAGCCATTCTGACAGGTATAAGATAGTATCTCATAGTAGTTTTGATTTGTATTTCCCTGATGATTAAGAATGTTGAGCAATTCCTTAAATGTCTTTCAGGCTTTTCAGGTTCTTCTGATGACCATTGTTTGTTTAGCTCTGTAAAATCAAGACCAAAACAAGGCTGTCCACTCTCTTATCATATATTCAAAATAGTAGTGGAAGTTGTACCTATAGCAATAAGACAAAAAAGAGAGATCATGGGGATACATGGGGATACAAATTGAAAAGTTACAATTGAAGTTATTACTATTCACAGGTTATACTTTAAAGTGTGTGTGTGTGTGTGTGTGTGTGTGTGTGTGTGTGTGTGTGTTAAGAAACTCTAACTTCTACAGCGGATAAACATCTTCAATAATATGCCAGGATACAGGATTAACTCAAATATATCAGTATCCCTCCTATATACAAATGATAAAAGGGATGAGAAAGAAATCAGGAAATATCACCCTTTACAATTGCCATGAATATAAAATATTTTTTGATAATGCTAACAAACCACTGACAGACATACATGACAGGAAGATTATGTCTATAAAGAAAGAAATTGAGGAAGATCTCAGACAATTGAAATATCTCCCATGCTCTTGGATATACAGGACCAACATTAAAAAATGGCAATCTTACCAAAAGCAATCTAAACATTCAATTGTCCCAAGACAATTCTTCAGAGAACTTTAAAAAACAATAGTCATCTTCATATGAAAAAACAAAAATAAAAAAATAGCTAAGACCATCCTGTACAGTAAAGCAACTTCTGGAGCCATCATCATCTCTGACTTCAAACTCTGCTATAGAGTCATATTAATAAAAACATTTTGGGATTTTCATAAAAATAAGCAAGTGAACCAATTGAATATAATCAAAGTCCCTCATATTAATCCACACACATAAGTATACCTGGTTTTATACAAAGAAGCAACAAAGGTACAACGGAAAAGGAAGCCATCTTTAACAAATGTCATTGGCATTACTGGATGTCAATATGCAGAAGAATTCAAATAAATCCATTATCTATTGGCATGTACAAAACTCAAGTCTAATTGAGCCAAAACCGTCAACATATATCCAGTTACACTCTGTCCTCTGGCTGTTGGCAGATCCTGAACTGAGCCTGGGCACTACTTTGTCCACAACCTCCTGCATCAACCCCTGTTCTCTTCTGCCTGAGCACACCTTCCCTACTGCCGAGACCAAAGGAACACTCTGAGTCAGGACACACCTCACCATTGTCTCTCCTATGCCCTCTGTCCTCCAGGTGCCTACCCAGCCTGAGGTGAATCTTGGGGCTACTCTGCCCCCAACCTCCCCCATCAACCCCTGCTTCTGTCTGAGCCCCTCAATCCCAGACAAGAGTTGACCTGCACAGACTGGAAGTCCCACCCTGATTCTGGACACATGTCACCTTTGTCTGCCCTCCACCCTCTGTCCTCCTGCTGCCACCTGACCCTGAGCCTGCTGCCTGAGCCCTCCACCTGTTGACTGAGAGAGGGAGAGACCCCACCTCCACACACTGGAAGAAAGGATGGGAAGATGACAGAATAAGGAAACACTCAACAACAGAATGACCAATCTGACACAAACAGATTCTAGAGATTCCACATGAGCAAGAACCAAGAAACCCAACAAAGTGGATGAAGAAGGGATGGGACTTAAAAATTATATTATGAAGATAGTAGAGACCATTAACGAGGAAACAAGAATATCATTTAAAGAAATAGAAGAAAAAACAAGCAAAAAACATAAATAAAAAATTGAAGAAATAAACAAATTTCCTAAAGAATCTAAAGAAAGCCAAGGGAAAAAAACAAATAAGTAAAGGAAATAATTCAAACCAAAAAGGTTTTGGTTTGAATGCACAATTAGAAACAATTAAGAAAACACAGGATGAGGGGATGCTATGAATAGATAAGATAGATAAATGATCAGGATCCAGTGATGTAAGCATATCTAATAGAATACAAAAAATGGATGAGAGAATCTTAGGTGTTGAAGACTTATTAGAGGATATACAGTCATCCAAAAAAGAATATCTCAAGATCAACAAATCACTAACACAAAATATCCAGGAAATATGGGACATTTTGAAAAGACCAAACCTAAGAATGGATATAGAAGAAGATAAAGACATTCAGCTGAAAGGTTCAGAAAATATATTCAACAAAATCATAGAAGAAAACTTCCCCAACATAAACAAGGATATGCCTATGTAAGTACAAGAAGCTTACAGAACACCAAATAGATTGGATCACAAAAAGCAGCCAAGAAAAAGAAAGAATCAAACAGGTGAAGGGAAAAATTCAGTCAGTTCATGGTTTGAAAACACAATTAGATACAATAAAGATAACACAGGAAGAGGGGATGCTGGAAATAGAAAACCTGGGTAAATAATCAGTAAACACTGATGTAAGCATAACCAGAGAATATAAAAGATGGAAGAGAGTATTTCAGGTGTTGAAGACTCATTAGACTATATACAGTCATGAACCAAAGAAAACCTCAAGTACATCAATTCCCTAACACAAAATACCCAGGAAATATGGGACAATGTGAAAAGACCTAACCTAAAAATAGGTATAGAAGAAGTAGAATCAATTCAGCTCAAAATACTTAAAACTTCTCCAACAATATCATAGAAGAAAACTTCCCCAACCAAAAGAAGGATATGCCTATATAAGTACAAGAAGCTTACAGAACACCAAATAGATTGGACCACAAAAAGATGTCCCCTTGTTACATAATAATCAAAACACCAATCTTACAAAATAAAGAAAAAGCATTAAGAGCAGCTGAATTCAAAGACAAAGCAACATACAAAGGCAGATGTAGGGAGACATGGTAGCCCCACCCCCAGGTAACCTGGACAGGTGTGCTGGAACACACCCATGAGGGCAGAGTGAGGGGAAGTCTAAGGTGACATCAGGAAGGCATCTTAAGGGACTGCGGACAGGTGGATCGGTCCCTTCTTCTGGCCCTTCTGCCGGCTCCCTCCTCCTCGCTCTGGCCTGGCTGCCCTGGCCTGCGCTTGGCTGGTGTATCTGAATAAGGAAGCCTTTGCCCTATTGACTACTGGTTGTTCACTCCACAGGCAGTCCTATCCAAATTACACTGGACTTCTCCATGAATCTTTGTAAGCCAGAAGATCCTAGATAGATGTTCTACAAACACTAAGGGAATGTATTTGTCAGCCCAAACTACTGTATTGAGCAAAGATTTCAATCAAGATACTCCATGAAAAAACCAGATTTACACAAACATATCCACAAATCCAGCCCTACAGAAATTACTGCATGAAAAACTCCAATGTAATGAAGAAACTTAAGCTCAGAAAAGCATAGGCACTAGCTAATCCTACTTTACCAAAAAAAAAAAAAAATTACACACAAAATAACACCACCAAAGACAAATCCAAAACAAACAGGAATCAACAATCAATGGTCATAAATATCTCTCAATTTCAATAGTCTTAACATGCCTAATCAAAGATACAGCCTAACAGAATGGATATGAAAACATAATCAATCCTTTTACTACATACAAGAAACACATCTCACATTCAAAGACAGATGGTACCTCAGAATAAAGGGTTGTGAAAAGATTTTCCCATTAAATGTACCCAAGAAACAAGCTGGTGTAGCAATTCTAATATCTAACAATTTAGACTTCAAACTAAAATCAATCAAAACAGATGAAGAATTGCATATCATAATTATCAAAGAAAAAATCCATAAAGAGGAGGTCTTAAACCTGACTATCTATTCCCCCAACATAAAAGATACCCACATTAAAAAAGAAAATTACTAAAGCTCAATTAACACATAAAGTCTCACACACTTATAGTAGGAGACTTCACCCTGCTCTTACCACTAGATAGGACCACCAGACAGAACCTAAAAAAAGAAACAAAAAACCCTAACAGATGTCATGACACAATTGGGATTAACAGAAATCTATAGAAAATTCCATCTGTACAAAAAAGAATATACCTTCTTCTCAGAGCCACATGCAATCTTCTGTAAAATTGACACATGCTATGCAACATAGAAACCTACACAGATACAAAAAAGGGAATAACCCTCTGTATCTTATCAGAACACCATGATTTAAAGCTTGAAATCAACAACATAAATTGTAGAAACCCTACAAACTCACAGAAATTGAATAATGCACAATTGATCCATTCCTCAGTCAAGGACAAAAATAGAAAATGAAAATAAAGACTTCCTAGAATTTAATGAGAATGAGGACACAACATACCCACACTTATGGGACAGGCTGTAAGCAGTGCTAAAAGGAAATTCATAGCACTAAGTGCCCACAAGAAGAATATGGAGAATGGCCACACTAGAGAATTAACAACACTACTGAAATCTCTGGAGCTAAAGGAAGCAAACTCTCATTGGAGGATTAGATGCCAGAAAATAATCAAACTGAGGACTGAAATCAATAAAGTAGAAACCAGGAAAACACTACAAAGACTCCATGAAACAAACAGGTGGTCTTCGAGAAAGTAAAAAAAGATAGACAAAACTTTATCCAAACTAACCAAACATCAGAGAGAGAGAGAGAGAGACAAAGCTAATTACAAAGTCAGAAATGAAAAGGGGGACATAACAATGAACACTGAGAAAATCCAGAGAATCATCAGATCATAGTTTGAAAACCTGTACTAACAAAATTCGAAAATCTAAATGAAATGGTCATATTTCTGGGTAAATATCACTTACAAAAATTAAATCAAGAAAAGATTAGCAAAATAATTCGACCCATAGTCTGTAATGAAATAGAAGCAGTTATCAAAAGTCTACCAACCAAAAAAACCTCAGGGCCAGGGGGTTTCAGTTCAGAATTCGACCAGAAAATCAAAGGAGAGCTAATACCAGTACTCTTCAAATTCTTCCATATCATACCCGAAGAAGGTACATTTCCAAGCTCTTTTTTATGAGGCTACCTTTGGTAATTTGGGACCCAAGCCACACAAAGACACAATGAAAAAAGAGAATTACAAACCAATATCCTTCATGAACTTCGACACGAAAATACTAAACAAATATTGCCAAATCGAATACAAAAGCACATCAGAGAAATCATCCACCATGATCAAGTTGGCTTCATCCCACGAATCCAGGGATGGGATGGTTCAGCATAGGAAAATTCTTCAATGGAATTCACCACATAAACAAACTGAAAGAGAAAAAGCTACATGATCATCTCACTAGATGCTGAAAAATCCATTGACAAAATCCTACATCTGTTCATGATAAAGATCTTGGAGAGCTCTAAATAACAGGAAAATACTAATCATTATAAAAGCAATATACAGCAAACCAACAACCAACATCAAACTAAATAGAGAAACCCAAGGTGACTCCTTTAAATTCAGGAACAAGACCAGGCTGTCCACTCTTCCCAAATCTGTTCAATATTGTACATGAAGTTCTTGCTAGTTCGAAAAGACAACAAATAGAGATAAAGTGGATACAAATTGGAAAGGAAAAGGTCAAACTTTCACTATTTGCAGATGATAAGATAGTTTACATAAGTGACCTGTAAAAAACTCTACCAGGGAACTATTACATCTGATGAACACGTTCAGCAAAGTAGAAGGATACAAGATTAACTAAAAAATAATCAATAGCCCTACATTATAGAGAAGATAAATGCACGGAAAAAGAAATCAGAAAAACATCACCCTTCACAATAGCAAGGAACAACATAAAGGAACTTTGGGTAACACTAAGCAAAAATAAGAAAGACCTGTATAGCAATAACTTTGAGTCTTTTAAGTAAGAAAATAAAGAATACAGATTACAGAAAATGGAAAGTTCTCCCATGCTCGTGGATAGGTAGAATCAACATAGTAAAAATTGCAATCTTGCCAAAAGCAATCTACAGATTTAATGCAATTCCTATCATAATCCCAACATACTTCTTCACAGAAGTTGAATGAAAAACAGTATTCAACTTCATATGGAAAAAACAAAAACATAATACCCCAAACAACCACGTACAATAAAGAAATTTCCAGAGTCACCAACATCCCTGACTTCAAGCTCTATTATAGAGCCATAGTCCTGAAAACATCTTGGTATTGGCACAAAAATAGACAAGTTGACCAATGGAATTGAATTGAAAACCCCAATATTAACCCACACTACTATGAACACCTGATTTTTGACTCAGAAGCTAAATTTATTTAATGGAGAAAAGGAAGTATCTTCAATAACTGGTGCTGGTGTAACTGGATTTGGACATGTAGAAGATTGCTTATTGATGTATATCTATCAACATGCACTAATCTTAACTCGAAATGGATCAAAGACCTCAACATAAAAGCATTCACACTGAACCTCACAGAAGAGAAGGTAGGTAGCACCCGTAAATGGTATAGGAGACCTATTTCTAAACATGACACCAGTAGCTCAAACATTGAAATCAACAATTAATAAATGGTTCCTCCTGAAAATGAGAAGCTTCTGTGAAACAAACGACACAGTCAGCAGGTCAAAATGCCAGTCAACATAACGGGAAAAGATATTAACCAACCAATATCTGACAGAAGACTGATGACCAAAGCAGGGCATTGGTGGCATACACCTTTAATCCCAGCACTAGGGAGAGAGATGTAGGTGGACCTCTGTGAGTTCGACATCACCTAGGTCTACAAGAGTTAGTTTAGGACAGCCTCCAAAACCACAGAAAACCCTGTCTCGAAAAACCAAAATAAATTAAAAAAATAAAGCTGACCACCAAAATATACCATTCAATCAAGAACCTACCTACAAAAACGCGAAGAATGATATAAAAGATGGAGTGCAGAACTAAATATAGAGGTCTCAAGAGTGGAATACAAAATTGCTGAAAGACACATGAGAAAGTGCACAACATTCTTAGTGATCAGGGAAATGAAACTGTGCTTTAATGTATTTAAAAATCGGGTTACCTATTTGTCTGTATTTTAATGTGCTGTGGTATTTGTCCAATTACGGATCTACCATCACTAAGTAACCTGCGGTAGCAACTCTCCGTAAACCAATGCATCTATGCATCCCTAAGATCTCTTTCTAAGTATCTGCCTACACCCAAATATATGTGTATATGTCAAAGTCTCCAAAGAGACGAGTAGGAATTCCTTTGTACATAAAATGGAGGGTCTAAGTGTTAAAGCTCTCTTGGTGATCAAAGAAAGGCCTGCATTGCTTGTTGTTTGTTGCTTTGCAGGCATTCAGTGTGTCATTGTCAAAGCTGCCAGTAATCCCAGGACTGAGAGGGGCAGAAAGCACGCTTCCTCAGTTGCTGGGTCGGTGGGTTGGGGTGGGTTCTCTTCCTAGCCCACAATTTCTTGTAATCCTTAAGGGCCTTGGCCATGAGCGGGGCAGGTTTCTGAGCCCTGGTCGTGTTGCTCCCAATGCTGATGCCGCCCAAGGGCAGGCGGGTGCCCTCTGCAGAAGGCCAGGACCAGAGGCTTCTGGGAGGCTCTGCACATTTTCTGTGGAGGCTTCCGTTCCGGGTCCAGAGTCTGCATGCTCCCCTGGCCTTGTGACCTGGGCTTGGAAGGCGACCGTCTTGGTTTGGCGGCCTTGAGGCTTCTTGGTTTGTGTGTTCTGGATGCGGGCACACAGGGCTTGTAGCCTCAGCTGGAGGGACTCCTGCATCTTGAGGTGTGTCTGGCTCTTACTCTGGCTGTCAGTTCGCTGAGCAGTGTTGATGTGCATCCCTGGGGAGTCCTCCTGGTGTAGACTCCAGAGCAGGCCTTCCTCCAGATCAGGTTGGCAGTGAGTTTCCCACCTAGAGTGCTGCTTAGCAAGGCGTCCTTGGTTCGAATTCTGTGGGAAAGGTGTGGCACGTCTGCCACCTGAAAACACCGCCGTTTTGATGTATTTCCTGCACGCCCAGGGAGCTGCTTCTAGGTCATCCTGCAAGGAAGAGTCCTCAGGCCCATCCTGGGCAAAGCAGGTTTGGAGATTCAAGGTGGTCTCTGGAAAGGGACTGGCAACCAGGAGGAGATTCAGATCCTCGCAGCTTGGAGACTTGTCTCGAGGCACCTTTGCTCCAGGGCTCTGCGCCTCAGTCTTCCAGGTGCTTTTCCTCTTCTTATTGCTGGGAGGCAGCACAGAAGAAGATGGAGTGCAGTCATAGTCGAGACAAGCCTCAAAAGAACCCGGATGGTGGTCTTCCTGGATGCAGGATCCTGGGCTCTTTGCCCTCACTAAAGACAGGCTCTGCTTAGCTGGCCCAGCCTCTGGCTTGCTGGAGAGGGTCTTCATCCCTTCAAGAGGCCAGGGCTCCCCCACAGTTCCTTGGGGCTTGCCTACCCTCACCTGACTCTCTGTGTCTCGCTGATTGTCCCGGAATGACCCTCTTTGTGTCCTTTTCCCTGCTGGCTCCGCGTTTGGGCTGCCATTTGTGATTTGCTTGGAGCTTGTGTCCATGCTCTGATTCGTGCTGTGCTGTGGGCTGCTACTACTGACTTCCAACACCTGGCTCCCATTCTCTCTGTTTCCCTGGAAAGCAGTCTTCTGAGGTTTATCTTTATGAGAGTTGCTTCGATCTCTGCCTTTGGGCTCCTAGGGAAGTCAAAGTCCTGCTGGGACCCCGGATCAGTCTGGAACCCAAACTGGGACTGCTCTGACCACCGGGCCTCTAAATCCTTGGCAAAGGGGACCAGGATCTGCTGTTTCTTCATGAGCTTGATGGTCTGCTTGAAGCCAATCTCTTCCAGGATGTCTCCCAGCATGGGCTGGGAAGAGAGTTTCTTTAGGGTTTTGTAAAGCTGCCTGGGCTCTGTCTTTGTCCACAGGTGCTCGTGCAGCTTGTGCAGGGCTTTTAGGCGGCATTAGGCCTCCATCTCCACAGTCGAGGACCAGAAGAGGGGCACCTGAAAGGCAGTAGGATTGACTGGGCTATACCACTGCCAGGGCAACGTGGCTGGCTCTCTGGGAGCAGAGGACAGAGCTTCAGAGCTGGCCTGCTTGTCAGTTGGCTCTCTGTGCCTCAGCACTGTTCTGCATGCTCACCTTGCCTTAAAGGTGGTGGTAGTGCCACGCCTCCTCTGCATGCCCAATCAATCTCCTGGGTTGCTTTCCTGGGCACGCCCTTTGGGACCTACAGGATTCTAGGCCACGCCCATCCACCTCTTTTCTCCCCCCCTCATGGATTTCTTGCGGCCAAATACCCCGATTTGGCTGCCACAACATTGCCTCCCTTTCAGGTGTGCCCTGAATCCTGTGACCCCTCTTAATCGGTCTTTCTCCTCTGGGAAGTTAGATCTGAAAAATGGACTAGTCCATTCTAGGGGCACATGCCATAAATTGTACCTGTTCACAAAGTGAAAAGAACAAAGGGATGGGAACCCTTCACCTATCACTTTTTGTGCAGTTAATCCAGGGGAAACAAGGCTTCTGAAATGAATATCCCTAAGTCGAGAGCTAGTCTTGTGTGGGCATGCAGGTGATAGAAACCCTGCACCATCACCTGGTGTGCAGATCGTCCCTGGGTGTTCCACAAACCAGTAATACCTAGGTGTTCGCTCGTGCACATGATTATGCAAATAATCCGGCCAAAATTTGCATTTCGTTTTTTTTGTTGTTGTTGTTGTTAGAACCTTCAGAATTTAATTACTAGAATTACCTCCAGTTACATCCAATTTGTTTTTGATCGCTCCTGTCTCTTGCTTCCTTCATCCCTCCTTCTTATTCTCTGGCTCTGGCTCTGTCTCTGTCTCTTGCTCTCTCTCTCTCTGTGTCTCCCCCTCTCTGTGAGTGAGTGCATGCACACACTGACAAAAAAAACACACACTCACACAAACACAACCACACCCACACATGCCCTTTTTGTCCCCGGTTTTTGTGCATCTCCCACACATTCATTTCATTGGTACGATCTAAATTCTCACATCATAAGAATATGTGCACACCTCTGCTCTTGTCTTCTGGTTTCCATTTCTGGAAAATCGATACCTTGACTTGCCAGGATTCTCATGCATTTGGATCCAAGGACGGGTGCCACAATGCCTGAAATCTTTCCCTAATTAGGTGGATGTCCAGGAGGACTTGCACCTTTTTTCTAAAATTATTTCATCTTATTAATTTATTTGTTTGTTAGAGACAGGGTATATCTATGAAGATTCAGAGCCTCTCCTGTAAATGTCTCTGGAGACCAGGGTGTCCTGGAGCACACAGTTGTCTCCTTGACTTTTCCTCTCAAGGGCTGGAATTAAAGTGTGTGCCAATGCAGCACTGCTTATTATTCTTTCTTATAGGTTCAATCACATACACACACACACACACACACACACACACACACACACACACACACACACACAATCCCTTTCTTCCTGTGATTCCATAGATCTTACTCACTCTCACTTGCTTCCTGTAAATCCATATTAATATATGTCTACCAGTACCCACACCTCTTATTTTCTTTCCAACTTTTGCTTGCTTGCACACTCTACCCTTAAATCCACTGCTTCTCAGGGTTTGAGATTTAAATGTGGTTTCCAAAGTTCCTCTTTAGTTTCTAAAATGAAGTAGAAAGTCGGGGATATCTTGGATCGTTTATACTCCCCTCCTATGATTTCCATTTTATTTAGTCTCTCTCTCACAGACACACACACACACACACACACACACACACACACACACACACTTACAGGCATACGTATTACTGTTAATATCCTTGTTGTTCAAATAGTTTTGTGTCAACGGTGCTTTAATGTATTTAAAAATTGATTTACCTATTTGTCTGTATTTTAATCTGCTGTGGTATTTGTCTAATTACAGATCTACCATCTCTAAGTAACCTACGGTAGCAACTCTCCGTAAACCAATGCATCTATGCATCCCTAAGATCCCTTTCTAAGTATCTAACTACACCCAAATGTATGTGTATATGTCAAAGTCTCCAAAGAGACGAGTAGGAATTCCTTTGTACATAAAATGGAGGGTCTAAGTGTTAAAGCTCTCTTGGTGATAAAAAAAGGCCTGCTTTCTTGTTGTTTGTTGCTTTGCAGGCATTCAGTGTGTCATTGTCAAAGTTGCCAGTAATCCCAGGACTGAGAGGGGCAGAAAGTGTGCTTCCTCAGTTGCTGGGCGGTGGGTCGGGGTGGGTTCACTTCCTAGCCCACCATTTCTTGTAATCCTTAACGGCCTTCGCGATGAGCGGTCGGTTTTCTTAGCCTAGGTCTTGTTGCTGCCTTTGCTGCTGCTGCCCAAGCCCGGGCGAGGAGCCTTCTGCAGCATGCCAGGACCAGAGGCTTCTGGGAGGCTCTGCACATTTTCAGTGGAGGTCTCCGTTCCGGGTCCAGAGTCTGCAAGCTCCCCTGGTTTGTGGCCTGGGCTTAGAAGGCGATCTTCTTGGTTTGGGGGCCTTGAGGCTTCTTGGTTTGTTGCTCTGGATTCGGGCACACAGGGCTTGTAGCTTCAGCTGGAGGGACTCCTGCTTCTCGAGGTGTGTCTGGCTCTCATTCTGGCTGTCAGTTCGCTTAGCTGTGTTAATGTGCATCCCTGGGGAGTCCTCCTGGTGCTGACTCCAGAGCAAGCCTCCCTCCAGAGCAGGTTGGCAGAGAGTTTCTCACCTAGAGTGCTGCTTAGCAAGGTTTCCGTGGTTCGAATTCTGTGGGAGAGGTCTGGCACCTCTGCCATCCAAACACTCCGTCGCTTTGAAGTATTTCCTGCATGCCCAGGGAGCTGCTTCTAGGTCATCCTGCAAGGAAGAGTCCTCAGGGCCATCCTGGGGAAAGCAAGTTTGGAGATTCGAGGTGGTCTCTGGAAAGGGACTGGCAGCCAGGAGGTGATTCAGATCCTTGCAACTTGGAGACTTGTCTCCAGGCACCTTTGCTCCAGGGCTCTGCGCTTCAGCCTTCTAGGTGTTTTCCTCCTCCTCTTGCGGGGAGGCAGCACAGAAGACGATGGAGAGCAGTCATAGTCGAGACAAGCCTCAAAAGAACCCGGATGGTGGTCTTCCTGGATGCAGGGTCCTGGGCTCTTTGCCCTCACTAAAGACAGGCTCTGCTTAGCTGGCCCAGCCTCTGGCTTGCTGGAGAGGGTCTTCATCCCTTCAAGAGGCCAGAGCTCCCCAACATTTCCTTGGGGCTTGCCTACCCTCACCTGGCTCTCTGTTTCTAGCTGATTGTCCCGAAGTACCCTCTTTGTGTCCTTTTCCCTCCTGTTTCTGCTTTTGGGTTGCCAGTTTCGATCTGCTTGGAGCTTGTGTCCATGCTCTCAGTCGTGCTGTGCTGTGGGCTGCTACTACTGACTTCCAACACCTGGCTCCCATCCTCTCTGTGTCCCCGGAAAGCACGCTTCTGAGGCTTATCTTCAGGAGAGTTGCTATGAATCTCTGCCTTTGGGCTCCTAGGGAATTCAAAGTCCTGCCTGGACCCGGGATCGGGCTGGGACTCAAACTGGGACTGCTCTGACCACCGGGCGGCTAAATCCTTGGCAAAGGGGACCAGGATCTGCTGTTTCTTCATGAGCTTGATGGTCTGCTTGAAGCCAATCTCTTCCAGGATGTCTCCCAGCATGGGCTGGGAAGAGAGTTTCTTTAGGGTTTTGTAAAGCTGCCTGGGCTCTGTCTTTGTCCACAGGTGCTCGTGCAGCTTGTGCAGGGCTTTTAGGCGGCATTAGGCCTCCATCTCCATAGTCGAGGACCAGAAGAGGGGCACCTGAAAGGCAGTAGGTTTGACTGGGCTATATAACTGCCTGGGCTACGTGGCTGGCTCTCTGGGGGCAGAAGACAGAGCTTCTGAGATGGTCTCCTTGTCAGCTGGCTCTCTGTGCCTCAACACTGCTCTGCAGTCTCACATTACCTTTAATTTGGTGGTGCCCCTGCACCTCTGCATGCCCAATCAATCTCCTGGGTTGCTTTTCCTGGGCCCCCCCTTCCGGACCTACAGGATTCAAGGCCAAGGCTTCAGAAATGAGCATCACTATGTAGAGAGCTAGTTTTTGGTGGGCATGCAGGTGATAGAAACCCTGCTCCATCACCTGGTGGGCAGAACCTTCCTTGTTGTTCCCCAAACCAGTAATACCTAGGGCTTCCCTCGTGCACATGATTATGAAAATAATCGGGTCAAAATTTGCATTTCAGTTTTTTTGTTGGAATCTTCAGAATAATTCCTAGAATTTCCTCCAGTTACATCCAATTTTTTTTGATCGCTCCTGTCTCTTGCTTCTTTCATCTCTCCTTCTTATTGTATGTCTATGTCTCTGTCTCTCTATCTTTGTCTCTCTCTCTCTCTTTCTCTCTCTGTGTGTGTGTCTCTCTCTCTGTGAGTGAGTGTATGCACACACTGACAAAGTAACACACATTCACACAAACACAACCACACCCACACATGCCCATTTCTTCCCAGGTTTTGGTGCATCTCAAACACATTCATTTTTTTATGTGATCTAAATACTTTCTTCATAAGCCTATGTGCACACCTCTGCTCTTGTCTCCTGTTTTCTGTTTCTGGAATATTTACCTTTAATTGCCAGGGGTCTCATGCATTTGGATCCCTTGATGGGTTCCACAATACCTGAAATCTTTCCCTAATTAGGTGGATGTCCCGGAGGACTGGCACCTTTTTTCTAACCTTTATTTCATCTTATTAATTTATTTGTTTGTTAGAGACAGGGTATATATATGAAGATTCGGAGTCTGTCCTGTAAATGGCTCTGGAGACCAGGGTGGCCTGGAGCACACATTTCTCTCCTTGCCTTTTCCTCTCATGGGCTGGGATTAAATGTGTGCCAAAGCAGCCCTGCTTATCATTCTTTCTTATAGGCTCAATCACACACACACACACACACACACACACACACACACACACACACACATGCACGCACGCAGCACACACTCATGCACACACACACACACACACACACACACACACACACACACACACAGAATCCCTTTCTTCTTGTGATTCCATACATCTTACTCAATCTCACTTGCTTCCTGTAAATCCAAGTTAATATATGTCTACCATTATCCACACCTCTTGTTTTCTTTCCAGCTTTTGCTTGCTTGCACACTCTGCCCTTAAATCCACTGCTTCTCAAGTTGTGAGATACAAGTGTGATTTCCAACTTTCCTCTGTAGTTTTTATAATTAAGTAGAATGTGTGGGATATTTGGACCCTTTATATACCCTTCCTTTGATTTTCATTTTATTTAGTAACACACACACACACACTCACACAAACTTACTTGCATATGTATTACTTTTAATATTCTTGATGTCAAATACACTGTCCATTAATGTATTTAAAAATTGAGGTACCTATTTTTCTGTATTTTAATCTGCTCCTACCTTTGTACAATTATGGATCTACTATATATATTTAACCTCCACTATCAACTCTCTGTAATTCAATGCATCTATGCATTCTTAAATTCTCTTTCTTAATATTTGCATGCACTTAAATTAATGTGTATATGTCCAAGTCTCCAAAGTGGATGAGTAGGAAGTCTCTTGTACTTAAAGTGGAGTGTCTGACTGTTAAAGTCTCTTGGTTTTCCAAGAATGTCCTTGGTTGTTTTTTTTTGTTGCTTGCAGGATTCCAGTCATGCATTCTCAAAGTTGCCAGTGATCCCATGGGTGAGAGGCATGGAGGGCGGGATTGTTTTTTGGTCATTTTGGTTGTATGTTGTGTCAGGTTCAGTTCACTTCCTAGTCGAACTATTCTTGTAATACTTCACGGCCTTGTCCATGACCGGGGTGGATATTAAGTATCAAGTGTAATTAATACAAGTATCTCAAGTCCTAAACTCTTATTTGTTCATATAATAGATTCGGTGTGCACAGGAAACTAAAATTACTGTAGGTATCTTAACAGCATTTAAAAATATTTTTCAGAATTATCTCATTTGTGAACTGCTTACAAAGGATAAAGTAGTCTTTTTCCACTGAGTCTCAACAAGTGTAAAAATCATTCTTAAGGGCAGACCCCATGTCCAGATAAAATAAACTCAGTGGCATTTCAGGTTTTTTAGTCTCATGGTACTCTGTCAGGGTATTTCCTTTGAACTTACATGTCTTTTGCAAATATATTATGGCTGATAGGTTTATATTTTTATGGGATTTCTTTGTGTAAGAATATGTGTCCCCCTTTCTATATGTTTCTTGTGCTTTTTCTTTATCTCTTTTTCCTCTTTTTCTCTGTTAGCTTTGCCCTGTTCCTGGTTTTTAATTTTATCTTATCCGTTGCTTTATCATATTTAGATGCCTTTTTGTTTTCTAGTGTGAGAGAAAAAGAAAGGATAAGGAATTGGGTGGGAGTCACATGTAGAGGATCTGGGAGGAGTTGAATGTGGGGAATTGTAAAGAGAATATATTCTAAGAAAATTCTATATTTAATTAAAATGATTAAAAGCACATACCTGACTTCACTATGAGTTCCCAAATGTAAATTTAGCCCCTCTCTGAGCTTAAACTAGTGATAGTTAAAGCAAAAATATCAGGTCTAATAAATAGTAGCATCATAAAAATAGCACAAGGAGGCATATGATGCATGTTCTAAAAGTAGAATAAATCAGAAAAGCATCATTGATACAGACTGATGATGGTGAAAGGTGTTACATCTGTGAATTCATGAAAGCAGGTGGATGAAGTTTCACATGAAATTAATTTTAAGTTCTTTCCATTTGATCGGCACATATACAGAAATCTTTAAATGTCTCGGTTTAGGCTGGGTCAAGTAACAGCTAACCAAATACATTTTTAAGTTACCATTTAGAGCTTTAAAAGTTAGAATTTCTAAGTATAACATATTTTGCTTAAAACTTGTTGATTGTTATATTATACTCCTTATGTAGGAATTCAATTTTTGAAAGACAGACCGAATTTCTGTTCTCACTTCAGTCCCCCGTGACTGCAAAACTATTGTTTTGCCTAGGTTTTCTTCCCGTATTTGCTTGGTTTAATGGCCTTCAAATGTCCAAAGTTCAAAAGGAAATTTTCATTAATTTCTGTGTTTTCCTATCTTTGTTACATCATTTCTAATATATTTTCAGATAATACAGGTGAAATATCTCTTATATTTGTCCTTTTTTTAAGTTCCAATACTGAAGCTCTTTCAAACTTGTAAAATGACCCTGAATTTTTATGTGCTTATCTTGTGTTGCCCTCATTGAATTAATCCTAAACATTTAATCCTATACTGTCTTAAAACACAAAGTTATCTTGTTCTCCAAGAACAAAGAACTAAAGTTCTTCATGATCAACAGGACATTTTTATCAACACATCTATGCTAATGTTTTCTGCTTATGCTTTTATCCCATCAAACTGGTTTTCTGCCTCAAAATTTGACTAAAATATTACATCATTTTATGATGAAATTTTTCATCAACATCCCAGCTCCAAAATTCAAGGGTATGCACTGAATAGATTGAGAAAATAAAAAGATAGCACAGGAATAAGGAAGACTAATTTAGCTTTTATAAGTAGAGTAGGCAGTAATAATAGTAGTAATATAAGAGTAGTATAAATAGATATAGTAAAAATTATTAATAATGATAAATAGTAATAGGGTTGAAGGAGAGGGGTTGAGAGTTTTACTTAAATTATTGTACTCTAAACAATACAAATACAACAGAGAACAGTATTTTAAAAATTCAGATATTTTGGTGCTATGTAATTGTAAATTTAGTGTATACTCTCACAGACACAGATTCAGAGAGATATTAGACTGAAAATTTGAAGTAGCAATGTGTGCAGAGAGACAGCTCCTTAGTTTAAATACTAGCCATCAAACCAAGTTACTTAAGACAGATACTCTACTTCTGAAGTTATTTGTTGACCTCCACACTCATCCTCTTCTCACACCACGCAAAACCCATATATGTACTAAGAAAAGCATCTTCGGTCACTTAGTGCTTAAGGAATCATTTTATTCTAACAGAAAACCTGAGTTCAGTTCCCAGCACCTCAGATGGAGAAGGTCGTAACTGACTATAACTCCAGATCCAAGTATCTGACTTTCCTCTGGATTATGAGTGTTCCACACTCACGTGGACACACAAACACACACATACACACACACACACACACACACACACACACACACACACACACACAAACACACACACGCACACTTAAAATAACAAACATAAGTGTTTTCAAAAAGGAGCAAAACATTGCACAGGTTCAGTGGTAAAGTGCATGAAACTTTTGGATCCACAAGTGAGAATGAACATCCCAACTCATATCTCTGACTTAGAATCAAAGGAAAACACTATTGAATGGAGTGGATAAACAGTTTTCACCAAAGGGGATATGCAATATTAAGTAGAAATATTGAAAATTTATAGCTGCTTTGCTCATGAACACAACCTGTAGCCTGAAATGCACACTACCAAAGCCTTTTGGGGGATTCCTGAGGCCCATGTCTGGGTACTTTTCTAATCACTCCTATTGAGCCATCCCCATTTAATTGGGCAGACCTTGTAAAACAGAAACTGGACTTGCTAATAATCTGTACAATTTTTTCCTAATGTAACCATTAGTTGTTATATTACCACAAATTTTGGTTCTTTCAACTGCCTGTTAATCTCTAAAATGAAAATTCATACATTTTATTATATTATTTATATTATTAATTTAAAATAATGTTGAAACATAATGTCTGGTGCATTTTCAGTTTTTGAAAATGCAAGAGTAAATAATTAAACCGTGACTCTTTGTTCCCCCATCCTCTGCTGAGGTGAGTTACCCCTCTGTTCCTGCCTGAGTCCCCCAATCACCTCTTTTTTTGGATCTTTCTGGGCATGCTCCTGGCATAGAGTAGACCCACCCAGACAGGGACGATAACCCTGATTACAGAAACTCCTTATTCTTGGTTCCCCAACCACTCTGAACTGTGCTGAGAATAGCAGGAGAGGCCAGGCACTGTGGAGCTGTAGACCCTGAAGTCTTTATCCATGTATGCCACAGGGTGACAAGGAGAGATAGCTAGTCCCCGAATGCACCCACTGGAAGTAAAGAAGGGAAGAGAGCAGAATAAGGACACACTCAACAACAGAAAAACTAACATGACTTCACCAGAATCTAGGGACTCAATGCCAGCAAGGTTTGAAAAGCACATCGGTGAGGAAGAAGAACAGATAGACCTAAAAATCTACTGTATGAAAATGTTAGAGAGCCTTAAATAGGAAATCAGAAAATCTCTGAAAGCAATAGAAGAAAAAACAAACAAAAAATTCATGAAATATATAATCTCTAAAAGAATCTAAAAGCCGAGAAAAAAGAAGCAAGCAAGTAAAGGAACAAATCGGAACAATTCAAGGCATGAAAGCTGAAATAGAAAAATTAAAGAAAACACAGAATGAGGCCATGAAGGAAATAGAAAATTTGTATAAACATCACGAACTAAGGATGTGAATACAACCAATAGAATGCAAGAGAAGGAAGAGAGAATCTCAGTTGTTGAAGACTCACTAGAGGATATACAGTCATCCACCAAAGAAAATCTCAAGTCCAACGAATCCCTAACATAAAATATCAGGAAATATGGGACACCGTGAAAAAGTCAAACCTGAGAATAATTGGTATAGAAGAACGAGAAGAAATACAGAACAAATTGTAGAAAACATAATCAACAAACTCATAGAAGAAAACTTACCCAACCTAAAAAGGATATGCCTATGAAACTACAAGAAGCTTACAAAATCCAAATAGGCTTGACCACAAAAAGAAGTTCCCTTGCCACATAATCAAAACACCAAACTTACAGAATATAGACAATATAAAAAGAGCAGCAAAGAGAAAGTACATGCAACAAATAAAGCCAGACCTGGCAGAATTACTCCTGACTTTTCAATGGAAAATTTGAAAGCCAGAAGGTTCTTGATAGATGCCCAACAAGCACTAATAGAAATTGGATGCCAACCCAAAGTACTGTACCCAGAAAAGCTTTCAATCATTTTAGAAGGAGAAAACAAGATAGTCCATGACAAAACCAGATTGAAACAATACATATCCACAATCTAGCCCTCCAGAAAATGCTTGAAGGAAAACTCCTACCCAACAAGATAACTACACTCACAAAAACATAGGCAATAGATAATCCCATTTTACAAAACACCAAAAGAAGAGGGGGAAATCCACACAATTCCCTCACCAATAATAAATCCAAACAAACAAGAACCAACATTCAATGAACATTAGCATCCCTATATATCAATGGTCTTAACTTGCATATAAAAAGAAACAGGCAAATAAATTTGATACAAACACAGAATCCATCCTACTGCTGTATACAATAAACACACCTCAACCTCAAGACAGACCTTAGCTCAGAGTAAAGGGTTGGGAAAATATTTTCCAATCAAATGGACCTGAGAAACAATCCGGTGTAGCAATGCTAATATCTATCAAATTGGACTTCAAACTAAAAGGAATCAAAAGAGGTAAAGAAAGGTATTTCATACTTATCATAGGCAAAGTCCAGAAAGATGATGTCTCATTCCTGAATATCTATGCCGCAAATATGAAGGCACCCACATTTGTAAAAGAAACACTACATAAAGCTGAAACCACACATAAAACCTCACACACTTACACTAGGAGACTTCAACAGCCCCTCTCACCACTAGACAGGACCACCAGACGGAAACTATGAAAGAAACAAAGGAAGTAACAGAAGTTATGACACAATTTGGCATAACATATATCTATAGAACTTTCCATTCAAAAACAAAAGTATATGCCTTCTTTTCAGTACCACATGGAGCCTTCTCTAAAATTAACCATGTACACAGCAGCATAGCAAACCTCAACAGGTATAAACAATTGGAATAACTTCCTATATCTTCTCAGACCACCATAGTTTAAAATTAGAATTCAGCAGCCACACACATTCAGAAAACCCCAAAATGCATGGGAATTGACCAATGCTCAATAAAGACTTCCTAGAATTCAATGAAAATGATGGAACAACATATTCTGACCTATGGTACACTCTGAAAGCAGTGTTCAGAGGAAAGTTCATAGCACTAAGTGTTCACATGAAGAAACTGGAGAAAAGCCACACTAGACTATTAACAGAACACCTGAAAGCTCTAGAACAAAAAGAAGCAAACTGACCCAGGAGGAGTAGCTGTCAGGAAATAATGAAATTGGGAGATGAAATCAAGAAAGTAGAAACAAAGAAAACAATACAAAGAATCAATGTAACTAATACTTGGTGCTTTTAGAAAAATAACAAAATAACACAATAACAAAATTCTTTATCCAACCTAACCAGAGGCAGAGATCTCCCCAGCTCTTGGATAGGTATGATCAACATAGTAAAAATGGCAATCTTACAAAAAACTATTTTTAGACTCAATGTAATTACTACCAAAATCCCGGCAAAATTCTCCACAGAACTTCAAAGGGCAATTCTCATCTTATATAGGAAAACAAAAGACCCAGGAAACCAAAAACACCCCTGTACAATAAAGGAACTTTTGGAGGAACCACAATCCCTGACTTCAAGCTCTATCATAGAGCTATATTATGGAAATCAGCTTGGTATTGGCTCAAAAAAGACAGGTAGATCAGTGGAATCAAGTTGAAGACACTGATATTAACCCACAACAATGAACATCTAATCCTTGAATAGGAGCTAAAACTTGGAATAAAGAAAGCATCTTCAAGAAATTGTGCTAGCATAACTGGATGCTGGCATGTAGAAGACTGAAACTGGGCCCATATCTATTGCCATGCACAAAACTTAAGTTCAAATGGATCAAAGACGTCAATACAAATCCAGCCACACAGAACCTCTTGGAAGACAAAGGGAGTTACCTTGAAGAAATTGGCACAGGATACTGCCAGTAGCACAGACACAGAAACTGACAATTAATAAATTGGATCTTCTGAAACAGAGAAGCATCTGTAAGGCAAAAGACACAGTCAACAAGACAAAACAACAGGCCACAGAGTGGGAAAAATTCTTCACCCACCTGACATTAATCAGAAGGCTGATTTCCAAATATACAAAGAACTCAAGAAGCTAGTCACCAAAACAGCAAAGAATTCAGCTAAAATGAAGGGTACATTTCTTAAACAGAAAATTCTCAATAGAGGAATCTAAAATGGATGAAAGACACTCAAGAAAGTGTGCAAATTCCTTAGCCATCAGGAAAATGCAAATAAAAACAACATTTACCCCACCTGTCAGAATGGGTAAAATCAAAAACAACAAGGACAGTTGATTCTGGAGAGGAAGGGGAGTAAGGGAAATGCTTCTCCATTTCTGGTGGGAGTGCAAACTTGAACAGCTACTTTGGAAATCAGTAGGGCAGTTTCTTGGAAAATGGGAACCAGTCTACCATCAGATACAACAATTTCACTCTTAGGCATATACACAAAGAATCCACATCCATACCCCAAGTACTTCTCTTCAACTATGTTCTTAGTAGCATTATTTGCAATAGCCATAACCGGGAAGCAAACTAAATGCCCTTCAGCCAAAGAATCGATAAAGAAAATGTGGTACATTTACATAATTGAGTTATTACTCATTGGGGAAAATAGAATCTTGAAATTTGCAGGCAAATGCATGGAACTAAAAGAAACCATCCTAGGTAAGGTAACTCAGTCACAGAAAGACAAACATGGCATGAACTCATTCATATGTGGATTCTAGATATAGTCAAAAGGATTACAAGCTTACAATCCACACCGCTAGAAAAGTTAGGAAACAAGGAAGACCATAAGAGAGACTTATAGGGTCCTCCAGTGAAGCAAAAAGGAACAAGTGCCCATGATCAAATGGGAGGTGTAGGGGAAGGGGAGCAAGGTAGAAGAAATAGATGGAGAGGAGAGAAGGGGGAAGGAGAACATGAGGGATTAGGAAGATTTAGTGGGGAGAGGAGTTGAGGACAGCAAGAAAAGAGACACATCAATAGAGGTAGCCACTATAGGTATAAAGAGAAATCTGGCACTAAGGAATTCTATAGACATCCAAAACAATAACCCAATCTAGGACACTAATCAATAGTGGAGAGGCTACCTAAATGCATGTCCCCTATAATGAGAATGATGACTACTTTAAATGATATACAGTAGCTAAAGGAAGCAGAAGCAGAGATCTCTAGCCAAGCACTGAACCAAACTCTTGGAATCCAGTTTCAGAGAGGGAGGATTCAGGAACAAAGGGGTCAAGACCACACTAGCAAAACCTGGAGAAACACCAGAACTGAACAAGTGGGAACCCATGTACCCCACTCTGACAGCTAAGAAACAAACATAGCACCAAAACAGGGCCCCTGAAAGTGGGTATTAGTGTGCAGCAGTGGGTAGCCTATTGGTCCTCTGGCATTGGAACCAGTAAATATCCCTCGTGCATGAATGGACATTGGGAGCTCATTTCCCATGGCAGGATACTCTCATTCTGTAGATACAGAGGGGAGCGTGTAGGCCCTGCCCCAAATGAATTGATAGATTTTTGACAATGTCTCATGGAAGGCCTCACCTCCCTGTGGAGTGGTTGGGGATGGGATTGGGGAGTTGTTGGGGTGTATGGAAGGATGGGAGGAAGAAGGAACTGGGATTGATATATAAAATAATATTGTTTCTAATTCAAGTAAATTTTTTCCAAGAAATTATTTTTAATTAGTTTAAATTAGAGACAAGCCAGATTCACATGTAAATCCTTGCTCCGTGTATCTCCCCTCCTCCTCCACCCCTACTAGCCCACCTCCCCATCACACCTCTGCTCCACTAAAGGTTAAGGCCCTCCATGGGGGAATCCCCCAAATCTGCCATATCATCTTGGTCAGGACCTAGGCCATCCACCAGTTGTCCCGGATGAGAGAGCATTCATCTACAGTGGGGTGCAATTAATGCATCCCACAAAGGAGTCAGAGCAAGTATGATGAACAAATGTTTAGTAGAAGAGTACTCAGGTGACAGAGTCAGTACACTACAATCAGGTGAACCATGGAACAGAAGTCTTGCTACATCACTCTGACCATGCCCCAGCGTGTCTGGTTTCTGTCACCTGTGCCAGGCCCCAAGAGGGCTTGGCTAACATTTCTTCAACAACTACCCTTTAATTCTACAAGGGGATTAAAACTTAACAATGTAAATTATCTATCATTAACAATCATAACGGTGAATTAAACGAAGTTATAAAACCTAATAATGTCACATCTTAATTATAACTATTCCAACTCAACCTTAAAATCTTCTGAAAGAGATATCCAAGCTTGAATATCCATTTCCAAACCCAACCTTAAACAATAGGAGAAACTAGCCCTAACTAGAGATCAACATGGGGGAAAGAGGCATACTATTCTCCATGCTACTTCCTGCAAAACTGGGACATCAACGTCCCCGTGGGGTCCTGTGAGAAGAAATGTTAGTGTAATGAAAGTCCTGAATGGGTTATATCCAGTATGTGTCTTGTGGGTGATGCTTGATTGAAGGTCCAATTTGAAGTCGTTATCTTGATTGAAGTTCTTTTTTGATTGAAGGCAGTACTCGAAATTCTGGCTGAGGTGTCAGTTGAATCTAAGCAAGTGGTATCCAGTGTTCTTGAGGAGGTGTGGCCCATTTTCTTTCCATAGCATACAGGAATTGCTTGTCAGGCAGGCCTTCATTGGCTGTGTGGGACTCAAACATAAATGGTAGCAGAGGAATGTTTTCTTGTATATGTATGCATACTGGGAACCCCATTGTTGTATGCACAACAACTTTAGCAAAGTTTTCCTGAGGTTTGAACAGAGTAAGGACATCGGATTGGAAGTAATTTGAATCTGTGTCATGCAAAGCTTGTAACCTGGCAACTATAGTCTCATGTAGAGACCGAATTTCATGAGACATGTTTTTTTTCTAAATGATTCACAGAATCAGTACATTTCTGTATTTTTACATCTACCTCTCCTTCTAATTCTTTAACGTTCTCATCGTTAGACAATATTTGAATTGTATGTAAACTGCGTTCCAAATATCCAATTCTAGACTCCAGCTTATGGTCTGCCATGGAGGTTCCTCAGAGATGGATCTAACCACCTGTGCTAGGTCACCAATCCTGTCTTGATTCCTAACCATTTTTTCATTCAAATGATCAGGCATTGGACAAAGTTTAGTTTCTATTTTGGTATTTGTCTTTTCTACTCATGTTCACCGTGTATTATGGCTACTACCTACTTCCTTTCATAAATGTTCCATATCTTCTCTTTTAGAAATCAAACTTTCCTGGCTGGCTTTTATATCCTTCATCCAATTTGCTGGTCCAGTTCCTGTGTCTCAATCCTCTGGTTAGAGATGTCAAATGAACTATAAAGCTGACTGTTAACACACCATATAGGTAAATCACTGGCAATTCATAAGCCTCCTCTAACACTTAATCCATATAAGTAGCAAGAATATTCCCAACTTTCTGCATACTCAAGTAACCTGTCATCCTGCATGTTCACCTCTACTGTACAGCGTCAGTAAGTGTGTTTGACCAGCAGCTGGCACACATGGCTGGTTGTGATGGCACAGTAGCTGGGCAGGCATCTGAGTCCGGTGGTGGGGTACAAGGCAGGAGCTGGGATTCCAGCTGTGGGGAACTGGAGGTGAAGTTCATCTCAAAACCACCTGAAAAATAACTAAATGTTTTCTGAAGCAAGCTAGAACAGAGAGAAGGAATTGACTGTTGATAGCAGAAAAGTTTTAAGATAACCTATAGGGCTGTAGTTGGGTTCAGGGTACTGGTGGATGACTCTCAACCATGTCTCACCAGGCAGAAACTGCATGTCTTATGTGAGCTGCTTGCACTGCTTGGCATGCGGGTGGAAGCTTGCAGAGAAAAAGAAACTGTGGAAGCTAATACAAAGGGGAGGGGACACAGGTTTCCTAAAATGGAGGAGGCCTGCTGAAAGCACACATGGTCCAGCATGTCTCAGTCCCAAGTCACAGAAGCCATGGGGTAGAACTGGCAGTTGGTCAAAACAGTGTTTAATACCTGAGCAGGTTCTTAGTCCCGGCTGGAATGGCCTCAGAGGTGCAGGGGAGAGACTGCCTGCAGAGGAAAAAACCATTAGGCTGCTGGGCCGAGGCAGGTGCTGGAGATGTGAGGAGCTCCTCCCAGTGCAAAAGGTGCCAGAAACTCTCCGTGGTGGCATGAGTGAAGATGAAAAATTACCTGGGTGCCTATGCGGCAGTTGAATAAATCCCTCCAAAAAGCTACTACTCACCATCAGGTTCAGAATAAAAATCCCTTCCTGATAACAAAATATAGTGGGGTGCAATAAATACATACCTCAATGAAGTCAGAGCAATTTTGATGAACAGATGTTTAATAGATTGCTCATCAGATGGAGTCAGTCCCCTATACCACACGAAGAATGTAGCAGAGAGAACTGCAAGCATGTGACCCTCATTAAAGTCTTGCTGTCACTCTGTCCATGCCCCCGAATCTTTCTGTGACTTTGAAGAATATTTTTTGCAATCTTAGTATTCTCTTATATAAGTTAATAATAATTGTCTTTCCCTCTTTGGTTGAATTACTTACATGCCTCATTTTATTCTCTTTTCTAATATTTGCAGAACATTATTTTTTAAACCTAGAAAAGCTTCTGGTATATAGTTGCTTATTTATAGCACTTGAGAGAATCACCCATCTAACTTTATGGTGCTCATATGTAACTATGGCCTTGGATGCCCTTAGAGTTCTTCATTTCCTTACTCCCTGTGGTAATTCTTTCTCTGAAATCTTTCTGGTAAGAGACAGAAATTTGGAAATTCATTAGGCAAGCTAAAAGTTCTCTACTTATTCTTTCTAATTTTTTCGTATATGGACAAAATTTATAAACCCTCAATTCTTTGTCCTACATTATGGGAAATTCACATACACAGCTAGATTCTGGCTGCCATTTTGCTGTTGTGTCTGATCTCTCAATGCACTTACCATCTTGGGTTGATGTCTGAGTCTTTGTTTCTGGGTTTCTATCACATCTAGCAATTCAAAGAAATAATTGCCTTCATTTACCCCCACTGTCCTTTTTGCTGGACAAAATTAAAGTTGTTCTGATTAATAATTCATGGAAAATTATCTCTGTGACTGATAATTGTCACAAGTAGATGGAAAGTACTTCTGTCTGTTAGGTCATGTGTGTTTCACTAACTGAATTTATTTGTTAGGCTTATTAAACTAGGGAAGCTTATAGATTCTTATTATGAAAATACATTTTCCTTGAGGGTAAGACTTAAGCTAAGGCAAATTATCTAATTTCAAGAATCTGTTAATTAACCAGGTAGCAACTCAAAAGACAGTTTTCATAGTCTGGTTAAGGAAGAATCAAGCATATAATGATAAAGTACCTTCAGAAATGTTAGAGAAGGATAACTATTAGAAAATAAATTCCTTTGTGTTCCAGATACTAAACACCAAACAGAAACCACAGCATGTAATGTGCCAATATAAAGCTAGTATTGATTTTATACAAAAATCCTGCGACAAATTTAATAGGATCATTAATTTTCAATTGAAAACCTTAAAACTTCAATGGCTAAATGATTAATTAGGATCCATATTGTTCTGAAATATATGTGTCTGCCTATACCTACATTCACCAATAAATACATCCTTTAACCTAGTAACAGAAAAGTACTCTCTCCAATTAAATATTTTGATAGTCATTTTCCTTGGTGTTTTTCTTTGTTAATTTTGAGACAGGTTTTTCTCTGTAGCCAAAGCTTGTCTGGCATATCTTTGTAATCCAGGTGGGCTTCAAACTAGCAACAATCAAGAATTATTGGGAGGAAACCAAGGGATAACAAGAAAATTAAACATGTCCGTTTTGGAAGAAGATGTTTTCTTAAATAGCCTGAAGAAAAAATAGCAAACGCATCACAATATTTTACTCTAAAGAAAAGATTTGTTAAAGGCAAAAACAGAGATAAAGGAAACTTTGGATTTATCCATGTGTCAGTGAGTTTTTATCTGTGAATACTGAGAAGACATTTGGTTTAGAAACCAAAGCCAGATCCAGGTAAGGAATGGTGATCAAGGTGATAGAAAGATCCTCAATGACTTGGTATTTCTGGGCACTTCTCTGGGAGGGAAGGGGAAACAGCTATAGAGCATGTGGAAAGCATGGCTGCTCAGGTGATGGGTACCAGAGTACATGGATGTGGTAAATGAAGACACATCAGTTTTGTAGGAAGTAGGTACAGTTCTGTGTGGAAGAAATAGATGTGAGTGACTTCAGTAAGGGATATCTCCTCAGGAGATAAGAAGCATGAGTCTCACATACATGTATGTACAATTATGAGATGGAATAATTGGCATTCCCTTCAAGCCCTGTCAATAATTATTCCAAGACCAGTCAGAATTTGGTTTGTTTTTAACAAGCTTTGATAACAATTGTAAGAAGTCATTGCAATAAATAGTAAACACTGTCCTTGAAAATGAAAATCTAGTTTATAACCGAAAGCAGGTGGGAAGATATTTTTATTTGTTGTTGTTTGGTTTTTGTCTCGCAAAACTTTAATGAGGTGGGGGCACTGACATATGTTGGTCATGTCTGGAACGAATGAGAATGGGTTCCCCTTAATGGCTAAAGGTGGTTATTACTATTATCCTCACAAGCAGAGCTCCAGCTTCTGCAGTAGCCACTTACAGATGGTCACAGTGGAGTCTACCTGTTTCTCATGCATGAAGTTGCATTTCCTCTAGTTTACATTTATTAGATTTTGCAGTATTTGGAGCAGTTCAGGATATGGTTTGACTTATTAACTGTAATAAACTGAACTCAAGCTTTTCTACAATATCCATTATTAAATTCCTTTACCAAGAAGACTAAGGATGTGGAATTCTTAGAGCAATCTCTGGGAAAACAGCCTTAAATTGTCCATAAGCAAATCTAACTTATGAGCTTATAAGGCAGATATGCTCCCTGGATATTATACCAACAAGAAGTTTTCACATTTTACAAATCAAATAATTGTAAGATACTCGGATACTTAGAAAATATTTCAGGAACACAGTAAAATATTTATCAAGAACATTGTCCAATTTTGTTCTTACATTTTATCTTCTGTAACACATAAACATAATAAAGAAAATTGAAATTCTAACAACATAAACTTCCAGTATTTCATCTGAAGTCACAAAATGCACAATAGGCAGGAATTTTGCTATAAATTGAATGTAGACTATTCCAAAATATTATTTCCACATAGCTGAAGAATCTAGAAGACAGAAGTGTTTTGTTAGGTTATCTGATTGTTCCTTTTTCTTCCTGCTTAAATTGTCCTCATTCATGAAGACTACATGAGATGCTCCACTTCAGTCACCTAGTTCTCTGTCCAAACATGCTTCTCCAAGAGTGATGAGGTACTTAAAATTGAGACCATCTCAGAGGTGGTGAAAATACTTGGATTTTGAGTCTGTTTTCCAGCAAATGTTCAGAACCTCTGTAGTTTAACATTGATTCTAAGATGTTATGTGCTAAAGAGAAATTTGGAAGTGTTGCATAGTCTCAAGATGAAATTCCTCAAATGTTTATGAAAAAGAATTAAAGGATTTCTAGAACTTGAACATAAACCATGTGTGAAAGTGTCATTGTATGCTCCACACAGGATTATCATGAATAGCAGGTTATCCAGTGTTGTGGCAGGATTCCTTTTTTTCTGTTGAATCTTTGAAAAATCTGGATAATGATGTGATGAGAAGAAATCTGTACATTTTTATACAGCCAAGTATCTAGACAAAATAAAGACAAAAATGGAATTTATGTCTCTTAAAAAGTGATAACAAATTCCAATTAAAATTGCTATTTTAATAAAACAAATATTTTCCGTAAAAATCAATTATCTTCCATTTACATAGATAATTATTTCTTAAAATGAAAAACACTGACCTCAACACCTTTCATTCGAACTGTTTTCAAGTTCTAAATGTTTGCTCACCTCTGAAATCCAGGGTCATTCAGATTCATCTCTTTCTGACCTGAAATATACTTACACCAAATTAATCCTTTTCAATGTTGAGAACTAACTGTTTGGACATATCTTGCCTGCAACGATAGAAACTCTAAGTGAAAACCACTTAGGCTGCTTGGAAGCTGCACTATTCTTAGAAGACCAGATGCCAGAACGCTTCAGACTTCTGCCCCAGGAACCCAAGACACTGAGGAACATAGAGTTGACAAACATTCAATGTACACAGATAAATTCAACTCCTGGAGACCCTTGATTTCATGGCTGTTTAGAAATCAAATCTATACTCACCTGGAAGCTTCTTCATTGCTGCTGTAAATCTTTGATCACAGAGGAAAGCGCTGTGCATCCAGGCTACCAGAGAAGACATCAATCACCACTCTTTTCCATCCCTGAACCATGTTAGCTAGAATAACAGGCCTGGTATGACTTGCCCACTTGCACAAAAGTGGCAAAAATATTGTGAGTATAATAGACCACTTTGTCATTAGATTTAAGGACCCCTCCACAAATTTCAATCTTGGCTGGAACTGTTATCATGGACAAAGATATATGGCAATACAAGTCATAGGCCCTAGTAGAGAAACTATTATAATCTGCTAAGTAATCAGAGTAGTAAATTGACTTCTCATCAAGTATACTAGTACATCAGTACTTCTCTCAATCATGATCAGAGAAGCTTCAATTTGCCTTTGGACATGGTTAACAAAAGTCTCCTCCACAAATTAGACATTTATATTACACCTCCTCCTCCAAACACTCAGGGATTTCTAAAGACAAGGAAATGGAATAAATGTAAGATCCAGAGGCAGCAGGTGGATGTAAATAATCTGTTTCCCAGACACAGAAGTATAGTTGCACATATGAAGTCATGCTAGTATTGACAGCATATCTGTGACCTGTGGAAGTTTAAGCCAGACAAAATCCCAGCATAGAGGGAGTAAGTGGGCATGAAGTCACACCCCTAGCAGAAGAAATATTGCCAATTGATAGATGCTGAGAGAGTTGGTTCTCCTTAAGGGTATAGTCCTTGATAGGACAATCACAATCCAGAGAAAGCCACATATCTTAAAATATAGTAGTAGAACCAGCTGTCCTTGATGGGGGCTTTGGAAAAAGGAAGAAAACAAGTTGGATGGGTATGGGAGGACTTGGGGGGGTAAATAATACCAAATTATATTAAATGAAATTCTACAAGAACTAATAAAAATTGAAGAAAATTAAAAATAAATTTGTGATTGAGACATCACACTCTTATAATTCACTCTGACATTTCGTTTCCAATCAGTACGCTTCTATATTATTTTTTGTTTCTTATTCTGTGTTTCACTCCAGGTTTCATTTTATTTCACTTGCTTCTAATGAGATCATAGTAGAAAATATAACTCCTTGTAAATGAGCCTTCACTTTATCCCATGACTGAGACTGATTATAAGGTAGAGGTGTCACGCAGATTGATCTAAATCCACTATGACAACGCGTGGAGAGGGTGGTCTTTAAATTTGAGATATCCTGTCCAAGGGCAAGGGCAAACTCCTCTAATACATTTATTTTTGCTTTTAGCTTAGTATCAATAGCTGCTTGCTCCACCAAAGCAGAAGTTATATTTCGATTTAATGCATTCACATAATGAGCTGTATGTATTTCCTGTACTAAAGCCGTGGTAGCCATAGCGAAAGTAGTGAGTATCGAAATTAATGCTGTGATACCCAAGATAAATGCAGCCACAAACCTCCGTGGTGGAACCAAGTCCTTCAAAGTATCTAGCACCTGTAGTGCTGAGTTATCATACCAAGGATCATCTTTTAGATCCATTGACAGCATAACAAATGAAGGCCTGCGTATAATAAGCATGGTACCCAAATTCTTAGGTTCTGCTGAAGTAATACAGTTTGTCAATTTACAAGAATGACAAGTAATTTGATATGAATTTCCAATCAAAGAAATATTAACAAAAGCAGATTGAGCTAACAACAGAGCATTAGGATAAGATACACAAGCACGCAACCCAATGGCATCCGGCCGAGTATGATTAGGTCTTTTTTAAAAAAATATGTTAGCGGCAGCAACAAGTCTAAACAAATATGTATGTTTTCTGGTTATATTTCCTTCAACTGCAAACCATGTAGGCTCCACAAACCAAAGGAGAGAACCATCGCCTAAGAGGTTCTCCTTCTCCTACATATTCATAATCATGAAACTTTTCCTTAAGGGATTTTAAGTAATTCTCATAAACATCATTCTGTCCATTAGAATTAGAATAATCCCATACTTGCAGATCAGAATTCTTAGGTTGATACCATGTGGCTGCATTAGGAAACCCACAGGTTAACCAAGCAGGAAATTTAGTCAAAGCGGAGTCCCAGAATTGATCCTTATCATGATATTTTAGGATATAAGTATGAATAGGTATCTCAGATACTTTAGTAAAATTCTCCTCATACAAGGGATCTCCAAGAGTCTTAAATTGTATCTCCCATACCCAGCGCTTACCAGCACTCTCCTTGTCAGGACCGTCAGCTAAGAAATTACGATACCCGGTGCTCAGGCAGCCTTCTGGCACTTTCCCTTGCAGTGTGAAACAAATTGGCGGCGAGTCTGCTCTGCCCTCACAGGTTATTAAAGAGGACAAGCTGGCTCTCGCGTCAGAGTCCCGAGCACCACCCATCATGACAGTATCATTGGTTAGAACTCTAATGGGCTCCCGTTCCAGCCAACCCACGGGCTGTAAGATCGGAGGATTGGGGAGGTAAGCCCAATAGGCCTTGCCTTCTATGCTGGGGAGAGCAAAAATGAAAGCCAAAAAGGCAAGAAAGTATATGCTAGCTGTTGGGGGTTTTCCTTGCTCTTTCAGCAAGATTTTTGCTTCTTTTATCAGGTGCTTGATCTTCTTCCAAGTGACTCCCCTTGTCTGCGAAGACGGTAGTTCCATTTTCTTCATTTGAATCACCAGCTGCTTCTGTTGATTTTGCCACTTCCTCTTTCTGCGCCACTTGTCCTGCTGCGGGCCAGACGAGCCTATCTGGAATCCAGATGGGGGAGTCGGCATCCTGTGGAAATACACAAGCATATCCTCGTCCCGATGTTATTAGGACGTCCGGTCCTTTCCATAGACCGGAAAGCAGATCTTTCCACATAACTTTTGGAAGGGCGGAATTAAATTCATGCGCCCAATGCACCATAGCAGGTGTGACATTCTTCTCATTTGTATTCAAACGATTTAAAACAAATAAGGTGTGAGACAAAATATGATGAGGAGTAAAATATTCATTTGCCTTTTGTAAGCGTTCAGTTTGCGTTTTCAACACCTGATGAGTTCTGTCTATAATAGCTTGCCCTTGTGGATTATAAGGGATTCCTGTAGTGAGGGCTATATGCCATTGAGTACAAAATGATTCAAAAACTTTGGAGGTATATGGCGGACTATTGTCTGTCTTAATTTGAGACGGCATACCCATCATTTGAAATCAATGAGTTAGATGTTGTATCACATCTTTTACAGCCTCCACTGTCCGAGCAGTGGCTGTTACTAGATGAGAAAAGTTATCTACATTTACATGAACATAACATAGTCGCCCAAATGAGGGGCCAATCATCACATCCATTTGTCATAACACATTTGGTTTCAAGCCTCTAGGGTTGACCCCCATTTTTAAAGTGCAGTTTGCTGGCAAGATATAAGAAGTACACAGAACAAAAAGACAAGGAAGAAGAGGCTGCATGGCACCAAGGACAGCGTCTTTGAGTTGGCTCATCGGGCATCATGATCACGGCTTATTGCCAGGGAACTGCCTGGGGCTCATCTCCAGGGAGGTCAGACCCCAACCCATTGGCTTTAGCCCACCTTAGTGGCATCTTCTGCTACACCGTCGTGACCGCTGTGGGCGTAGCATTAAACCCCAGTTCCCTCTCCCTCCCATCATCTGCTGCCTCAGAACCCTACATGCCAAACTCTTTCTGCTCCCCAGGGAGGGTGAGGCCTTCAATGGTGGATCTTCAAAGTCGGTCATATCATTTGGAGCAGGGCATATACCCTCCACCATTTGTCTAGGCTGAGAGAGTATTCCTCCATGTGGAGAGGGATCCTAATGTCCGTTCATATACTAGGAGTAAATCCTCTTCCACTACCAGACTTCCAAAGTGACTTCCTTATTCAGGTTACCTGGGACAGTCCTATGCTGGTTTCCCAGCTATCAGTCTGTGGTCCATGAGCAGACCCTTGTTCAGGTCAGCTGTTTCTCAGGATTTAACCAGCCTTGTTTTGACCTATTTGCTCACCATTCCTCCCTCTCTGCAACTGGATTCCAGGGTTCAGCTCAGAGTTTAGCTGTGGGTATCTGCCTCTGCTTTTATCAGCTGCTGGATAAAGGCTCTAGGATGGCATATATGGTATTCATCAATCTCATTATCAGAGAAGGGCATTTAAGGTAGACTCTGAACTAAGGCTTAGATTGTTATTTGGGGTCAATCTCGAAGATCTCTGTACATTTTCCTAATGACAGAATTAACTTTAAAGCCATAATGTCTCCCTCTATTGGGGTATCTCTTTTTTTACTCTATCAGTTCTTCCCCTGACTAAATCTTACTGCTCTCTGATGTCCTCCTCTCCCCTCCCGTTCTCACCCCCTCTTTCTTCTAGCTACATCTCCCCTCCTCCAATGCTCTCAATTACCTTAGGAGATCTGTTCCCTGTCTGCTTCTCTGTAGGATCATGCATGTCTCTTTTAGGGTACTTCTGGTCTCCTAACTTTTCAGCAAATGTGGATTTTCGGCTGCTACTCCTTTGCTCTATGTCTAAAATCCATATATGAGTGAGTACATACCACATTTGCCTTTCCTTGACAGTGTTACCTCACTCAACATGCTTTCTTCTGGTGTCATCTATTTTCCTTTAAATTTTCAAATGCCGTTGTTTTTGTTTTCCATTGAGTAGTACTCCATTGTGTAAATGTACCACATTTTCTCCATCCATTCTTCAGTTGAGTGGAATGTAGTTTTTTTCCAAGTTCTGTTTATAACAAATAATGCTGCTATGAACGTAATTGACAGATGTCCTTGTTGTATGAATGTGCATCTTTTGGATAAATGCATAATAGGGAAATTGCTGGATATTGTGGTAGATTGATTCCCATTTTCCTGAGGAACTTCCATACTGATTTTTAAAGTGTCTGTACAAGTTGGAACTCCCAACAGCAGTGGAAGAGGGTAACCCATTCTCCATATCCTCTCCAGAATAAAATATAATTCATGATTTTGATTTAGCCATTGTGACTAGAGTAACAATGGTATCAAGGTTTGTTTTGATTTGCATTTCCCTAATGGCTAAGGGTGTTGAGCTCTTTCTTATGTGTATTTCAGCCATTTTAGATTCCTCCATTGAGAATTCTCTATTTAGTTCCATACCCCACTGTTACGATAAATCTTTCCACCAAAAGCCGACTGAGCCCTACTGCCACGCCAGCGGTCTCTGCCAGATGCCTGCATGAGTGAAGCCCAAAGGAATACACAGAAACTTGTGTTAGGTATAATGCTTTTTGGCCAATGACTAGAACTTCTAATCTGCTAGCTCAGTCTTGACTATCATAAACCTATATATTTCATAAGATGTATCTTATCGGACTCCTAATTGGCATCCCTCCTTGCCGGTGAATCACATTGTGCCACTGGAGCAAGAGCAGAATGGAAAAGGAAAAAACTTCTAT